>NC_068439.1:34701311-34921311 GCF_023373465.1 Oncorhynchus keta
CGGTTATGTAATTATAACCCAAGCATGTCTGTTTTTTCCAGTGGACGATTTGGATGGTATTAGTTTTACCAAACTGCCTCTGTAATTGTTTTTTTCCTAATTCACAATGGACTGTTATGATGGAGGCCTGGAGCCTCTTCTAGAAGTGTAGATATTATATATATATATATATAGGCATAATGGCCTTCAGTTTGGAGAAAGTCAAAATCATGCATATCAGTAAGAACCAGGAACTGTAACCGACATGTACCTGACGTATTTGGCAATTTATCAATTCATTGGCACAATATCGTCCACTTCGTCTTTCAAAAGACAATTATGGCACTAGGAAAGTTGATGTATGACAAAACAGATCATTAATCAGTAGGCTACGTGCATATCACTTTGTTTTAAGCATCCATTTTTTCCCATGTTCTTACCCAAACTGTGTGTAGCGCCTGTTAAAAGCTGTAATATCCCTCGAAACACAGGGATGACGATTCGCACGGGATAAGTATTATCAGAGGACCTTGGAGTTTGCGAAAAACAGGTCTTTAGGACTGGGCTAATGACATTCCTGCCAGGTAAAAATGTATGACATGGCAGATTCGGACAGCAATAATATTACAGATGTGTTGATTTGTGCTCATGCACATAATTACATTACCCGTAGTAAAACGTATCCTGTCCAAATAGGGCTAAAGAATGGCCTACCCTACACACACCTCCTCCACACTTAGTCTGCCATTAGGGTAAGGCCAATAATATTAAAATGGCATCCTTTCCTCATCTATTTTCCTTTATCTGCACTGATGTGAACATTAACAGGACAATCCTTGGTTAATATCAATCCTTGGTTAATATCCACCATGTTGTTTTCGTTTCATTTTACTGAAGATCAGTAAGCTGAAGGATGGTCTCGCAACTGGTGTCCCCCAGGGCTCAATACAAAGTCCTCACTGATTATATACTGAACAAAAATATCAACGCAACATGCAACAATTTCAAAGATTTTACAATAATTAGGCCCTAATCTATGGATTTCACATGATTGGGAATACAGATATGCATCTGTTGGTCACAGATACCTTTAAAAAAAGTAGGGGTGTGGATAAGAAAACCAGGCAGTATCTGGTGTGACCAACATTTGTCTCATGCAGCTAGACACATCTACTTCGCATAAAGTTGATCAGGCTGTTGATTGTGACCTGTGGAATGTTGTCCCACTCCTCATCAAAGGCTGTGCGAAGTTTCCAGATATTTGTGGGAACCGGAACACGGCGTTTTACACGTCAATCCAGAGCATCCCAAACAGATCTTTGCAACATGGGGCCATACATGTGGACTGAGGTTATCAGGCCGGTTGGACGTACTACCAAATTCTCTAAAACGACGTTGAAGGCGGCTTATGGTAGATAAATCAACATTTAATTATTTGGCAACAGCTCTGGTGGACATTGCTGCAGTCAGCACGTGAATTGCATACTCCCTCAAAACTTGAGATATCTGTGGCATTGTGTTTTGTGATAAAACTGCACATTTTAGAGCGGCCTTTTATTGTCCCAGCACAAGGTGCACCTGTGTAATCATGCTATTTAATCCGCTTCTTGATATGCCACACCTGTCAGGTGGATGGATTATTTTAGCAAAGGAGAAATGCTCACTAACAGGGATGAAAACAAATTGGTCCACACAATTTGAGAGAAATAACCTTTTTGTACATTTCTGGGATCTTTTATTCTCAACCCATGAAACATGGGACCAACCCTTTACATGTTGCGTTTATATTTTTGTTCAGTGCAAATAGCTCTGGATAACAGAGTCTGTTAAATTGCTAAAGTCTGAAATTTAAAAATGCTTGAGTTATAGCAGTCAACAACACTGGATTAACCGTCAACACTTACAATACAGTTTCAGCCAACAGATCTTCAATCAAAGGCATTTATTTTGTGAAAACCTTTTCTCCACACAGCCGCCAAACATCAGCACTGGTGGTACATTAGCATCAAGACAAGATTTCAAAGATGTGAAACATGGCTATAAAATTGTTCTCACTCACTGAGGAAAATGGTTGTAACAATCCGCTCCGATTCATATCAAAACAGTTAAAATATGATTTACTGGATTATTTACAAAGCCATAGATTATTAGTCTTATATTTGATTATGAATCATCAACAGTTACACCTCTACAGTGTGACTCGATTCAAAAGTAGTGGAGATTATACCAGAAATCATGTCCACAATTAGCCTGTCAAGGACAGTGACTAAGAAATTGTTTTGCTCGCTAGCCAGAGACCAAATGGCATATTTGGAGAAAGTAAAATGTTTTAAATGAGCCGTATGAAAGATTTTGGGCTCCTGAGTGGCGCAGCGGTCTAAGGCAGGGGTGGCAGCGTAGCCTAGTGGTTAGAGCGTTGGACTAGTAACCGAAAGGTTGCTAGATCAAATCCCCAAGCTGTCGTTCGGCCCCTGAACAAGGCAGTTAATCCACTGTTCCCTTGTAAATAAGAATTTGTTCTTAACTGACTTGCCTAGTTAAATAAAGTTTAAATAAAACATCTCAGCGCAAGAGGTTCGAATCCAGGCTGTATTACATCCGGCCGTGATTGGGAGTCCCATAGGGCGGCACACAATTGGCCCAGCGTCGTCCTGGTTTGGTCGGTGTAGGCCATCACTGTAAATAAGAATTTGTTCTTAACTGACTTGCCTAGTAACCTAAACAAAGGTTACAAAAATGTTTTAATAATATAGCACTGCTGTGTCATTGCAGCTGAATACACTTATATCTAATATAGCTTAATTCGCATCCGGTTCAGTGGCTTTAATACACAATATTGATGTAATTGAGTTATACAAATTGACTTAAGTAGCTTAACAAAGGTACTTACAAGTAGACTAAATCATTTGCTTTTGGGTGAATTCAACAAATGATTAAGTTAAATGGACTGAATCAGTAGATGCCCGAGTAAGCTGAATCATTTGCTTAATTGTCATAATCATTGGCTCTGTAAACTCAATTTATTTCACACATGCATAAATATTAGTAAAATACTCTTAATGTGGACATATTACCCATATCAGCACAAGAACACAGCCGACTGGTTTGCTTCCTTATACAAGCCAATAAATGTCCCCTTTACCCGCTTATAGAAAGGACCCTTCACCTCAGTCATTATTATTAAACATTCACACACGGTATGAGAAAATAATTTATTGCACCTCTTCATAGAAATAAAGCTTTATGTTATGGCTTTAATCAACTGAGGAAGATGTTCCACACATCTAGCTGTACGGCATTACTCACTGATAACGTTGGACAATAGGCCCATCTCCCAAACCAATGCTGTAGGTACAGATAATCCTATCCAATGGTATCATTTTGAATACGCACAGGACAGAAACAGTATGTATAGGGATGTGGAAGCACTTTCCTCATAGAGACCAGGATCCCATTTCAAATGCTAATTAAGGTTATAAACTAAGTGCAAGTTATGAAAGAGGACAGTTAGTAGTATTTGTGGACGTGGTCTCTCCCCTTTGACAGAGAAGTTTGGACTTGAGACATGCAAGACAGCTGCTCCTCACAATCATCTGAGAAGATATTATGGATCATCAACATACTTGAGTTTGTCATGTGCTCCCCACAGCTTGTGAGTTCATTCAAATGGAATCCATGAGTTCATGACTCTGGGGAAGTAGATAAAGGGTCATCATTGTCAAAATCCCAAAGTATCCACCCACTGAATGACATTCTGGCTTTCTTTGTGCTGTGTAACACAAGATGTATAACTTTCAAAATACAGAAATACACCCGGTATGATGAATTTTGCATCATGATAAATGCATCATACAGGCTGTATTTAGAAAGTTATACATCTTGAAAACATTTGGGGCTACATCAACAATGGACGAATGAAACAAATACCGAAATATAGTTTTTGGTAGTTTTTCTTTAAAGCCTGGGTAAAATCACAACTGACAAACTTCATGAATTTGACTTTGTGTTTATGCATCTACCTCTGTGTGTGTGTACCATTCGGAGTCAACAATGTTCAATGTGCCGGTTCAATACACTCGCATGGGGAAGGTCCTTCTCAACTACCAAACCAAACGGCCTTTGGGGAATTTAGTGTTTGAACATTTTAGAGCATGAACAGGATACAAAAGGCGTAATTCCAATACAACGCTCAATTGCAATTTTTCTCTTTGATTCGAAATACTATTTCAGTCCACCAACCTATATCTGAGCATGATCTGCTTAAAACTCTAAACTTTCCAAGCAAACAGTGTACAGGACCCATCATGCTGCATCCTTAGACACAACAGCACTTCTAGACTTCTACCAGCGGACCTAAAACGTTCTGCCAAAATGCCTTCTTCCAGGCTTGAGCTTGAGGAATGTTCGACTTGAGCTAGAACGTTCAACCAAAAATTCAGGCTTCTTCACGGTTTGAGCTTGAGCCAGGGGTGGACGATGGTGAGGATGGAGAGAACAGATGAGGCCAGGCCACAGGCCCCCACGAAGCCCTGGCCGGTAGGGTAGATGCCCAGCCGGTCCAGTGGGATAAACACATCGCATGCATTCTTCAGCAGGTCCAGCAGCAGTGGTGGGTTGCTGCGCAGCACCGTCCCCAGCAGGTGGAACTGTCTGCCGAAGCGTTCAGACAGAAGGGGTAATATGGCCACAGGGAAGGAGGAGGAAGAGGGGTGGGGGTGGGAGAGGTCTCCGTTCTCAGGGGATGGAGAGGAGGTCCAGGTAGCATTTGACCCCCCGTGAGAGGTGCGGGCCTCACGCTCCATAAGCAGGCGGATCTCGTAGGCATCCCGGGTTAGATTGAGCATGAGAGCAAAGAGGTAGTACCTGTAGAGAGAGAAATGTGTAAGAACGTGAGAGAGAGAGATTAATGTAAAACATGAGACAGTAAAGACCACAAGGCCGGAAGAGAGGATGTAGAAGACATTAAATAAAATAAAGTGGCAGAGGGAAAAGAAGAGGGTGAGTTAGAGGTAGAATTAGAGAACGAAAGTGATAGAAAATAATCTATATAAACAAAAATAAGTCGACGCCCCTTCAATTTAGTGGATTCGGTTATTTCAGCCACACCGGTTGCTGACAGGTGTATAAAATCAAGCACACAGCCATGCAATCTCCATAGACAAGGATAAGCAGAAGAATGGCCTTACTGAAGAGCTGTCATAGGATACCACCTATCCAACAAGTCAGTTCGTCAAATTTCTGTCCTGCTAGAGCTGACCCGGTCAACTGTAAGTGCTATTATTGTGAAGTGGAAAACGTCTAGGAGCAACAACGGCTCAGCCGCGAAGTGGTAGGCCTCGCAAGCTAAAAATCGTCTGTCCTCGGTTGCAATGCTCAATACCGAGTACCAAACTGCCTCTGGAAGCAAAGTCAGCACAACAACTGTTAGTCGGGAGCTTCGTGAAATTGGTGTCAATGGCAAAGCAGCCACACAAACCTAAGATCACCATGCGCAATGCCAAGTGTTGGTTGGAGTGCTGTAAAGCTCGCTGCCATTGGACTCTGGAGCAGTGGAAACACCTTCTCTGAATTGATTAATCACGCTTCCCCATCTGGCAGTCGGACAGACTAATTTGGTGGATGCCAGGAGAACGCTACCTACCCCAATGCATAATGCCAACTGTAAAGTTTGGTGGAGGAGGAATAATGGTCTGGGGCTGTTTTTCATGGTTTGGGCTAGCCCCCTAGTTTCAGTGAAGAATAATCTTAACGATACAGCATACAATGACATTCTAGACTATTTAGTTTGAGAAAAATTATTTCCTATTTCAGCATGACAATACCCCTGTGCAAAAAGCAAGGTCCATACAGAAATAGTGTGGAAGAACTTGACTGGCCTGCACAGAGCCCTGAGCTCAATTCCATCTAACACCTTTGGCCCGCAGACTGCAAGCCAGGTCTAATTGCCCAACATCAGTGCCCGACCTCACTAATGCTCTTGTGGCTGAATGGAAGCAAGTCCCTGCAGCAATGTTCCAACATCTAGTGGAAAACCTTCCCAGAAGAGTGGAGGGTGTTATAGCAGCAAAGGTGGGACCAACTCCATATCAATGCAAATGACTTTGGAATGAGATTTTCGACAAACAGCTGTCCACGTACTTTTGGTCATGTAGTGTAGCTCTGGGGAGAGAATGTAGGCAACTGCCGCCAATAATAGTAAAGTTCACTACAGAACTTATGATGCCCTTCGACAACTCAAATACACTGACTCCCAATACAGTTTAGGACTTAAGGTTCCCAATTATAACAGTCACCTGAAGGATCTCTGGCTCCACTTGTCCTGGTCCAGTTTGGGCAGGAGGCCCACCTTGCCAGCCCACAGCACGTTGTCACAGGCGAAGTACATGGCCTTGTTGAGGTGGGCCACAGTCAGGCAGAGACGTAGCACGCTGTCTGAGAGGTGCACCGCACGCTTCGCTGCCTCCACAGCCTCTGCAGAGTTCCCCAGACGCATCACTGGAGAGAACGAGAGAGAGAGAGAGAGAGAGAGAGAGAGAGAGAGGTGAGACCCAGGAAACTGAATTGAGGCACAGTGAAATACCAATGGAGAGTAAGCCTGAGCCATAATCCTGAGACACAGAGATGCAGCAATGACTTACAAACATTGACTTACACTTCCTTGTTAGGCTCATATGCGTTTCCAATTGTTTCACCATCTTCAGGAGCTGAACGCCTGACCCACCCTTCTGGAGAGTGTAGCCTAGCAACGTACAGGCATACTGTGCAGCCCTGTGTGAACACAGAAAATGAATGTGTGTCAAAATCTGATTATATCTATTTTACTATAGTTTAGTCATTGTTTACATATTGTGATGAATAACTTGGGCACAATGTGTGTTTCCATGTCAATGGCAACTGGTACTTTCATGTAGCTAGCCATCAGTATAATACCAAATGTAATTGGGACTATGCCCACTTGATAAGGAAAGGCTGGACATTAGCATTGTGCATGAGACCCCCTCAATTCGAATCCAAAAATCAGCTGTGGCCCAGTAATTTACCCAATAAAACGGAAAACAGGCAGTGACAACCGCAGCCCCAAAATGACTTTTTATTTATGTATTTTTTCGTCCTCTTATACATTCGTATTTTGTATGTTCATGGATATCAGTTTACATTGACTGCGAATGTACGGGCTAACTAGCTGATATTAGCGGACTAAACTCCCTAGCTACTGTATACGCGTAATGATTTTAACTTGAAACCTACCAGCTGATTCTGACTTGTTGATATGACATACTACTGTCTGAGAAATCTCAACTCTCATGACATTTTTCCTAGCTAATGTACCTGAAAACGCGCTCCTTGGCTTGGCTCTGCGAGCTGAATCGAACCCAAGAGTCCATTCTCACGACAGGTAGACTACCACTTCCGCTCACTTGCAACCGTGGATTAGGCCTGTGCTTTGTTAGCGAGAAACGTTCTATACCGTCTTCTGGCAAGAGCAGCCCAATGCTATATACACAGTTCAATATGTCCACAATGTGCCCCACACGTCTGCCAACACTTTGTAAAATGTAGATTTATTTGTTTACTAAAGAGTTAGCTTCACATCACCTTTGCCAATGGACGGAAACTGTGGAGGGACATAATAGCGAAAGCCCTTTCCCAGGGTAATCATTAGCTCAGTAACTTAACTGATAGGAAGTTCGTGCACAGTACATTGATTGTATTGTTCATGGCATTAATCGATTCGTGATTTTTTTTGTGCAGCACGCTATTGTATAAGCGATAGCATAAATGAAAACGAACGATTGTAGTTATTCGAACACAACAGTCAAGCCAAGGCAACTCATTACCGTGGATTATATTTGCTGCGAAACCTCATACCGCCACATGGGGGTGACTCACACACACAGAGGCCAGACAAAACACACAACCAATTTGGAAAAAAATGGCAGTACATTTTATTTTAGTGTGTTAATAGAAAATAAATTAAGGAAAACAATCATGATCAAGAGGAATAAAACAAAACACAAAACATAATATACTCCCATATGTGGCACTACCAGATCCACGGAGTGCTGAAATAATAAGTGCACAACCGTTGTACTACAGGTCAGGGGGTAATAAAGGAGTGTGAATCACTCTGGAGAGGTACTGTACTTGGCATTATCTCTATTTACTGAAACACTATAAAACATTGTATGATGACAAATCTGTTGTAGGCGGAGCAAAATTAAAATGCCAGCTACGCCCATCAAATTCCATTCTAGTGGACCATATTAGGCAATGCTGCACATTAATGGCTTGTCAACATCAACACCACCTGTGTATTAAATATCCTCAGCAACTCAGTTCACAACTGTCAAAGTATTCCCACTGCAACATGGCACCAGTCCTGAGTACAGGCTGGTCAGCTTACAAACACAAAGCAATAACCCATGAAGGCATTTCAATTGAAATGGAGAGGAACCTCAATGCTATCAGAGCATCTTGTTTTCATCATCTTCTATATTACAATCTTTTCATTCTTTCCATTTCCTTGGCTGGCAAGATACTCCACATCCTTTGGGACTCTCCCTCTAATCTTCAAACTCACGTCTCATACCCCTTCGCAATTTCCCAACCGCCTTTAAATCAAAACTTCAAGCTCACTCCTCAATACCTGCCACTTTACCTACTGTATGACCTTCTCAGCCTAGTATTTGCTCCCTTCCCCTCCGCAATTCCCCATAATATCTACCTCTCCTCAAGCGCCCATCCCTCCAGGACCGCAACCCCTTTCCTCCCTCCCTCCCTACACAGTTTCACCTAAACATCTCGTCTCTGGCTCTCCATCAAAGAGAAATGTTGTAACTTCAGGCAAACCCCACGCTGTCTCAGCATTTAAAAAATATTAAACACTACAGTCAATTGGTTTCATTGGATACTAAAATGCTAACGTCGGCTGTTGTTAAAAGCCAGACCTCAATTTCAGCACAATGAGCATTACGGTACATCAGCATGGTTCCTGGCTTCTCTAATGTGCACAAGAGGCTAATCTCTTCAGTAACAATTGTTAGTTTCGTTGCTGTTGCAAACACTTATAATCTAACTCGGACAAGAGTCATTAGTCTCCTCGTGGGAGTTGGAACTAGGAATTGGGGTTGTAAGGGTACCACTGGAGGACTGTCGTATCCCACAGTGCCCCTCTCTCAGTGCTCGGAGTGCTGTTTCTTGTGGAAGGTGGAGCGCATGCGGCTCCAGAATGAGTGGTTCCTCCTGGTCTTCCTCTCACTGCCACGGACCGACTCGGCCTCGCGTTGGCGAATCTGGCGGACCAGGGCGGCGAAAACCTCATCGATGTAGTAGCGAAATGCCGCAGAGGTCTCGAAGAAGGGGCACTGGAACTCCCTGGCCAGCTCCTTCCCCTCCTCTACTGACACCTAGTGGAGTGGAGGGAAATACCATGTTGAAAGCCAGTAGAAAGATAAAAACTACAGACAGGAGACGATTTTTATATACAGTATATGTACCAAACAGAGTCATGATGTATATGTTACGGTAAGTGTGTGGATCTACAGATTCCCCGTCTCCTTGGTAAATCTACAGATTTACCGGGGAATCTATAGATTTATCATACCAGTCAGACAGGCAATCTGTAATCTGTAAATCTCCCAGTAAATGTGTAAAGATAGGCCTTTTGAATAGTAGTAAGATTTTAATGGCGCCAGATAGTGGGCAAAACCTACTTTAGTGCCAAGACTACCAATGTGCGTCCCCCACCCTTCCTTCCCACAATTCTCACCTGTCGGAGATGGGTCAGGTCAGACTTGTTGCCCACCAGTACCACTGGTGTGTTGGCGGTGCGGCGCACACGATCAATAAGCTGCTTGAACTGGCGCGCCTCCTGTAAGCTCCGCCTATCTGTGATGGAGTAGGAGATGATGAAGCCCTCGCCCGCCCGCATGTACTGGTCCCGCATGGCTGTAAACTCCGCCTGGAGAGGGACGCGTGTGTGTGTGTGTGAGAGAGAGAGAAAGAAAGAGGCAAAAGTGGAGCGAGTAATTAAGGACTGGAACAGAAAGAATAACAGCAAAATACTTAGATAACATTACCTATGCAGATGCTACACATACACCCACACATTCATGTACTGGTATGAGTGTGAACACCTGAGAGCATCCAGAGAATCAATCACCAATACATCGGTCTGTCCTACAAGCTACTAGAGGAAGAACATGGAGACCCACTGAAAAATATTTGAATTTAGATTACTCAGAAGTTAAGGGTCACTTGAGACAGTGGACTGTCGAGGTCACTCAGAGCATTAGCTCTCTAAACACAATGCCCTGTGTGTGGACACTTCCCTGAATTTGGTCCGGTATGAACAAACCCAGTCATGGGCATGTATTATAGAACATGTACATGACCATATATAGAACATGACTAACCTCATAAGTGAGCCATGCATGAGTCTATGGATGAGTCAGACAGGCACAGATGTGGTGCAGGGAGCGGGTGAGAAAGGCAGATTATGTAAGTAAAAGAAGGGAGAAGATGGAGTGAGCACTTCTTAAAACAGAAGCTGAGAAGAGTAAAGACTTGGATGTCATGACGATGAAGGGGAGATATGTTCTTCTGGGTGTACTTTGATAAATAATGATCTTACATTGCCAATGATAAGGTATCATGCTAATAAGAATGATTTAATTGAATGTAATTGAGAGACAAGGACAGACAGTCAGAAATGATTGATTTTTATAGGAAAGCGAGCATCAGGATAGGCGGAGAGGTTTTCCCCTCCTCTATTTGATCTAATGTGAAAAGACTAGACAGATTAAAGCAAATTCCCAGTCCTTCCAAGGTGTTTTTTCCATATTGCTTTCACCTATCCTATGTTTACAGATCAGTAGAGGAAGGAGAGGAGGCGAGAAAGCCATATTAGACTATCGAGAATGAGATGCAACCAAAGAAGGTGGAGGCGTGACGTTTTTAATGGAAGCCCCTTTGTGAGGAAGTTACCTGTCCTGCTGTATCCAGGATGTCCAGGTTGGCTGGTTCATCATCGATGCGGATCTGTGTCTTGTATGCATCCTCTAGGAGAGACATTGAGTGGTATTTTAAATGGCTATACAAGATAATTGTGTAGTTACGTCATAGGCCGTGGTTCATCGACTCTGGTCGATGCTATGCAGCGTGCATGTGCGCTTTATCAAGTCACGCCAGGTGTTCTCTTGTTTTGGACTTGCGGTTCCTTGTATGAGTTCTGACATTTCAGGCTCGCAAGGTAAGTATTGTTCTTGGAACCATGGGGTCTATACCCTATATGGGGCTCTGACAGGTCAGGCTTCTCAGGTAAGTATTAGGGGAAAGGTGACTTCTGTAACCCATTTTCGGAGCCGGTGGAACCTGTGTGTGCTTGGGGTGCCGTGGGCCTCCTTGTTTGGGACCCTCTGAGTCAGCTTGGGGAGTGATTGTATGTACCCATAGTATGTTATACAGAGTAACCGACTGAAAGGGAACATACAGTTATTAATATAACCAATGAAGACTGGAACGGGGTAGAACATATTTTGGCCACCCACGTCGGGGGATTTGTGCTCACTGAAAAACAGTTCTGAATTGAGGAAATGGATGTGAGCCCTGGTATTATAGCCAGGAAGGCGGGGCATCCGAGGGTGGGCCTCGGAATTCATCCGTTAGGCGTGATTTCAGTTTTTCAAGTGAATATTATTGGTTGTTGACTGGCCGGAGTGTTATACCTCCTTCAGTAAGTTTTGTTGATGGAAAATGCTGTCTCAAGCGCTGCTCTAGAATCTTCCTTAAGTGTTCAATTGGGTTGAGATCTGGTGACTGAGAGCGGTCATAGCATATGGTTAACATTTTCCTGCTCATCAAACCACACACACTGACAAACCACCAAGCCCTGTGGATGGAGGCATTGTCATCCTATTGGGGCATAGCCATGGTAGCCAAAATAATGTTCTTCCCAGTATTTTTTTTTTTATATATGACCCTAAGCATGATGGGATGTTAATTTCTTAATTAACTCAGAAACCACACCTGTGTGGAAGAACCTGCTTTCAATATACTTTGTATCCCACATTTATTCTACTGTTACCATTATTCTGGCAGTTACATGTATACACATCTACCTACTCACCAACCAGTTTATTAGGTACACCCATCTAGTACTGGGTCGGACCTTCCTTTGCCTCCAGAACAGCCTGAATTATTCAGCTGATGGATTCGACAAATCTGACACGTTCCACAAGGATGTTGGTCTACGCTGACGCGATGGAATCAGAGTTGCTGCAAACTAGACGGCGGTACACCACCGCTAACACCAGGCAGAATAGAATCATGCTGGTTATGTCAAATCCTTACTCTGCCATTGAATGATGCAACAGGAACCGGGATTTGTCAGACTCAGCTGTCCAGTGTTGGTGATTGCGTGTCCGCTGAAGTCGCTTCTTCTTGTTTTTATCTGATGGGAGTGGAACCCGGTGTGGTCGCCTGCTGCAGTAGCCCACCCGTGACAACAATCGACAAGTTGTGCGTCCCAAGATGCCGTTCTGCATACCACTGTTGTACTGCACCGTTATTTGTCTGTTCGTGGCCTGCCTGTTAGTGTAGCACATGGGGTGTGTGAAACTTACTCCTCGGCCTGAAGTATGCCCATTGTGCCAGCAAATAGCTAGCTTTTCACGTAGCGCAGACTGGTAAGACGCTTCAGGAGGGCGGTCACATGTGCTAGCAAGTCAGAGGTCCCGAGTTCGCGCCAGGTATGGGAGGAAGTGGTACTCGCTAAGCAAGCAACGTGACATCTTTTACAGCGCGACGTCCTTGCCATTCTCTTTCGCCCACAGGACTTCCACTGACTGGATTTTTTGTTTGTCGCACCATTCTCGGGAAACCATACACACTGCCGTGCATGAAAAGCCCAGGAAGGCGGCCGGTTTTAGAGGAACTGGATCCGGCGTGCCTGGCCCCGATGATCATACCACGCTCAAAGTCGCTTAGGTCACTAGTTTTGCCCATTCTAATGTTCAATTGAACAGTAACCGAATGCCTCGATGCCGGTCTGCTTGCTTTATATAGCAAGCCACGGCCATGTGACTCCTGCACTTTCCATGACAGGTGAATCAAGATTTTACCTTACTGATGTCACCTGTTAAATCCACTTCAAATCAGTGTAGACGAAGGGGAGGACACCGGTTAAAGAAGGATTTGTAAACCTTGAGACAATTGCGACATGGATTGTATGTGTGCCATTCAGAGGGTGAATGGGCAAATCAAAAGATTTAAGTGCCTTTGAACGGGGTATGGTAGTAGGTGCCAGGCGCACCGGTTTGAGTGTATCTAGAACTGCAACGCTGCTGAGTTTTTCATGCTATTTCCTGTGTGAATCAAGAAGGTCTACCACCCAAAGGACATCTAGCCAACTTCACAACTGTGGAATGCATTGGAGTCAACATGGGCCAGCATCCCTAAGGAACACTTTCGACACCTTGTAGTCCAATTGAGGCTTTTCTGAAGGCAAAGGGGGGTGAAACTCAATATCAGTGTATGTAAATACAGTACCAGTCAACAGTTTGGACACACCTACTCATTCAAGGGTTTTTCTTACATTATTACTATTTTCTACATTGTAGATTAATAGTGAAGAACTATGAAATACATATGGAATCATGTAATAACCAAAACATGTTTAAACAAATCAAAATATATTTTATATTCTTCAAAGTAGCCACCCTTTGACAACTCTTGGCATTCTCTCAACCAACTTAATGAGGTAGTCACCTGGAATGCATTTCAATTAACAGGTGTGCCTTGTTAAAAGTTTATTTGTGGAATTTCTATCTTAATGCGTTTGAGCCAATCAGGTGTCATATGACAAGGTAGGGGTGATATTTGGTAAAAGACCAAGTCCATATTATGGCAAGAACAGCTCAAATAAGCAAAGAAACAACAGTCCATCATTACTTTAAGACATGAAGGTCTGTCAATACGGAAAATTTCAAGAACTTTGAAAGTTTCTTCAAATGCAGTCGCAAAAACCATCAAGCGCAATGATGAAACTGGCTCTCATGAGGACCACCACAGGAAAGGAAGACCCAGAGTTTTTATTTGACCTTTTTTTAACCAGGTAGGCCAGTTGAGAACAAGTTCTCATTTACAACTGCGGCCTGGCCAAGATATAGCAAAGCAGTTACCTCTGTTGCAGAGGAAAAGTTTGTTAGAGTTACCAGCCTCAAATTGCAGCCCAGATTAATGCTTCACAGAGTTCAAGTAACAGGTACATCTCAACATCAACTGTCCAGAGGAAACTGTGTGAATCAGGCCTTCATGGTCAAATTTCTGCAAAGAAACCACCATTAAAGGACACCAATAAGAAGAAGAGACTTGCTTGGGCCAAGAAACACCAGCAATGGACATTAGACTGGTGGAAATATGTCCTTTGGTTTGATGAGTCCAAATTTGAGGTTTTTGTTTCCAACCACAGCATCTGTGAGACGCAGGTTAGTGACCCAACACACCTTCAGACTGTGGAAGGGCTATTTGACAAAGGAGAGATGGAGTGCTGCATCTGATGACCTGGCCTCCACAATCACCCCACCTCAACCAAATTAAGATGGTTTGGACGACAGAGTTAAGGAAAAGCAGCCAACAAGTGCTCAGCATTTGTGGGAACTCCTTCAAGACTGTTGGAAAAGCATTCCAGGTGAAGCTGGTTGAGAGAATGCCAAGAGTGTGCAAAGCTGTCCTCTAGGCAAAGGGTGGCTAATTTTTGGTGTGGTTTAGAAGGCCAAATTTGAGCAAATAGGAGTCGCAGGATTTTGATCAGAGACCAAGCACTCTCACCTATGGTGGGGTCATGGTCTTCAGGGAACCTGTGGCTGATAAACTGCATTATAATAGCTGAGGAGAGAGAGAGAGAGTTAAGTTTTAACAAGCTTCATAGGCACTGCATCAATAATCCAAAAAGGAGAAATCAGAAACAAACTACAAGTAGATCAGAAAACAGAGTGGAAGAAAGAGAGAGAGAAAGAAAGGGTGATGTAGAGGGATTATGACGTCAATACGGGAGACTTTATTACATTTCCCAGGTTGTATCACACACACTTCCCCTCCCTCTCCCCATCTCTCTCGTCTCTTTGTTGTTCTTCCTCCAGGCGTGCAGTGGTTCACGCACATAGATAACACACACACACACACACACCTCCGCAGCATCAGTGTACACCCACTCTAGTTTCCATGACAATAACTTGCACAGATGAAATCAGAATGACGCTTGTTTTTATGACCCATCTCTCCCTCCATCCCTCTGTATCCTCCCTCTCTCCGATGTTTTTACTACTTTGCTGTGCACCTATACCAGGTGAACTCAGCCAGTCTCCACAGCAACAGTAGCCAAGAAGAGGAAGGCGGTTGCTAGGCACCGGATGCGTCTTCCTGACAACAGGCGCCCAAAAGGCACCCCAGACTGCCGTAAAAGGCAGCCAACGCCTATGCTTACGAGAACTCTGACTGCCTGACTGCACTTGGAGGGTGTGTGTGTGTGTGTGTGTGTGTCTCTCTCTCACACACACACAAACACCCACACATCTCACTCATTTAAAAAAAACGAGGACATTAGGAAAAGTAATGTAAATCAAGACCGAGTTGAAGAAGAATAGTCGAAGTCACAGATAATACGTAAGGAAATAGGAGCAAGACAGAAACAAAGACATGCACTGAGTAAGACTGAAGAGTATAGTTAAGTGTAATTATGTGTGTGTGTGTGTGTGTGTGTGTGTGTGTGTACTCACCGCTCTTCCCCACTCCCCCCTCTCCCAGCATCACCAGCTTGTACTCGCGGGAGAGGCCCCCAGAGCCTCGCGATGACTCCATTTACACTTTGAAGAGATAGAGGAGGTGATTAATACACATATACCCTTTACACACACAGGAACCGGCACATATCGACACCCAAATAATTCACATAAATATACACATACATATCCATTTTTGGTCCCAGTTTATTAAGCCTGGGACTATTGAATAGAACTGTAAAAGAGAGTGTACAGAGTTGAAAGTGACTAACACACAGTACCACACGTGCCAATGTGCAATCGTGCCATCATGTGTAAAGCGCTGAAGCTGCTGACAAGAGATGGAAAGAGAGAGAGAGAGAGACACACACTGAGAAACTTGAACCTCAATATCCATTCACTGTTGAAATGGACCACTGAACCATACAGTAGATCTACTGAATGAGGATGAAACAGGTGAACGAGTTTTCAGGGACAGAAGTGAAGCTAAACAGCCAAGTCTAGTCTACTTTGCCACCCTTAGAAATAAAAACTATTCAACTCATCTGAATAGGCCACTATTGTCATCGCCTCAGATCCATTTGGTGTGTGTGTGTAGATTGACTTATGAGAGTCAGATGACTTCAGTTTATTAAATTGGTCTACGCAGCAGCCAGCACCACTCACGCGGAAAGAGGAACCGACTCGTATCGACTTGATGGGGCAATCATGTGATTTCTCGGTGGAAGGCAAATGTGTGACATTGACCACCACAACCCCAGGCAATGTCATCAAACCTATTATTGCCATTTTCCATAGCGATGTCGCCTAGCTTTCCC
Organism: Oncorhynchus keta; assembly: GCF_023373465.1. Lineage (NCBI taxonomy): Eukaryota > Metazoa > Chordata > Actinopteri > Salmoniformes > Salmonidae > Oncorhynchus > Oncorhynchus keta. Next base: position 34,717,888 of record NC_068439.1, read on the forward strand.
TTACCAAAAATACTATAGTTTTACTATATTAAACTTTAATTTCAATTGTCAGAATAAATTAATGATATATTTATAAGTGATAAATAGGCCTACATAAGCACATATGTACTTATCATTAGGGCCTAGGCTAATAACGGTAGACCTATGAATGGATCACATTATCTCAATGATGGAATGCGGAGACAAAATATTTTACAAAGCCGGTTCATTGTTGTCAGGGCAGAGGCAGATTGAACAGACAGCATTTGGGAGGTTAAAAATAGATGTTCATATCCGCTTGAGAACAGCTACGTTTTTTGACTCGGTTTTATGTCAAATATGAGGTCTGAACTTCAATAACGCCTGACTGAGCTCATGTCCGTGCACCATTGCCCAACGTTTGATCCAAAAACACAAAGGAGTGGATGGTATTGTAGTATATTGCCGAGTTGTTGTTTCCTCCCTCGCCCTGACAACATCACTACACGGGCTCCGTGATTCAAGGGAGTCTCCAGGCTTCAGATGGCTCAGGCCTCGAAGTTTGTTATTGAAATGCAGGTTAAATACATACTCGCTGTACTAGCCTTATTCAACGCCCAAAGTTAGGGAATTTCATTTTTATTGTACTTTTATTGCGCTTAGTTTAGTTAAAAGTTTGTTGCACTATTGTCACTTTGTTATAGACTACAATGTTACAAACAGTGAGTCGGCTACAATGTTTCAGCTGCCAAAAATATTAAAAATATTTGCTAAACAACGAATGAGATTAACACTGTTTCAAACCATTGGATCTCTGACAAAAGGCGCAGTGAAAACTGCATCCGTTGCAGTCGCTGAAATAGAACAACCATTTGATATACTTTATTGGCTACTTTGAAACAGGATAACGAGACTTAACAGGATAAACAACAACATTTTAGAGGGCAATAGTGAACCTTCAAAAGACTGCTCAAGTAGCGAAATGAATTGTGTGGCTGTATGTGACATGGGATTTGGGGGGAAAAGTAGGCTAACTTTTGTAAACTTTACATGTAAGATCCTTCTAAAATCAAGTGTAGCCTACGAACCGATGAAATGTAAAACAAGCTGCATGGATTTGTTAGCCTAACTGTTTGCAGATCAGTGTTCAAAACAGACATTGAAAACATTGTTTCGTGTAATTACAAACGAACAAGTTAACATGAATATTGTTGACTGCGAAAAAAGCAAATGATTGAACATCTGCAAACATAAATAGCCAACTGACTTTATGCATGCATGAATAGAAATTAGCAACTCACCTGTGTCACAGAAGTTCTTTCCTCATAATTGCCGAAATGACGTCTATGGCTATTTAGTGCTTGATGTTTGATAATTCATGCCACAAAATGATCAAACTGTAAACAGCGCGAGCGGTCTGTAAACGCTACGTGACAGGGTCCCACCGCCCGTCGGCTCAGCGGCTGTGACTTTTCAGTAGAGTTGGACAGCCTTGAAATGTACCTTTGAAGTTCAGTTAGGCACTGTTACACACGGGTAACGAATGAATAGGCCCACGAAAACGCAATTTCATATATTTTAAGGTTTCTCGTAATAGAATATAATAAAGACACTAGCATATTGTTGTTGAGAGGCACATTGTCAGTGATGGTGCAGAAGCCCTGGATGGGAGGCACTTTTGGGTTAACAGTCTTGTTCTAGGGCACAAAGGCAGTGGTTAGGACCTGGGATCATATACCAGCAGCCCTCCAGGTGCCAGTTCACTTCCAATTTCTGTAATCTCCTGGCCTATGTCTTGAACCAGCAACTGTCTCTCTTAACATCTAGGCTACGTGCCATGCGTAGGTGGTACAGTGCATTCGGAAAGTATTCAGACCCCTTAACTTTTTCCACATTTTGTTACATTACAGCCTTATTCCAAAATGTATTAAATCTACACATAGTACCCCATAATGACAAAGCAAAAACAGGTTTTTAGAATTTTTGCAAATGTACTACAAATAAAACATAACTTATTTACATAAGTTTTCAGACCCTTTGCTATGAGACTCGAAATTGAGCTCAGGTGAATCCTGTTTCCATTGATCATCCTGTGGTAAATTAAATTGATTGGACATGATTTGGAAAGGCGCACACCTGTCTACATAAGATTCCACAGTTGACAGTGCATGTCAGAGCAAAAACCAAGCCATGAGTTTGAAAGACTTGTCCGTAGAGCTCCAAGACAGGATTGTGTCCAGGCAAATATCTGGTGAATGGTACCAAAAAATATCTGCAGCATTGAAGGTCCCCAAGAACACAGTGGCCTCCATCATTTTTCAATGGAAGAAGTTTGGAACCACCAAGACTCTTCCAAACAGAGCAATCGGGTTGAAGGGCCTTGGTCAGGGAGGGGACCAAGAACCCGATGGTCACTCTGACAGAACTCCAGAGTTCCTCTGTGGAGATGGGTAAACCATCTCTGCAGCACTCCACCAATCAGGCCTTTGTGATAGAGTGGACAGACTGAAGCCACTCCTCAGTAGAAGGCACATGACAGCATGCTTTGCGTTTGCCAAAAGGCACCTAAAGGACTCTCAGACCATGAGAAACAAGGTTCTCTGGTCTGATAAATCCAAGATTGTACTCTTTGGCCTGAATGCCAAGCATCACTTCTGGAGGAAACCTGGCACCATCCCTACGGTGAAGCATGGTGGTGGCAGCATCATGCTGTGGGGATGTTTTTCAGTGGCAGGGACTGGGAAACCAGTCAGTATCGAGGCAAAGATGAATGGAGCAAAGCACAAAGAGATCCTTGATGAAAACCTGCTCCAGAGCTCTCAGGATCTTGAACCCGATCGAACGTCTCTGGAGAGACCTGAAAATAGCTGTGCAGCGACGCTCCCCTTCCAACCTGACAGAGCGAGGATCTTCAGAGAAGAATGGGAGTAACTCCCCAAGCACAGGTGTGCCAAGCTTGTAGCATCATACCCAAGAAGACTTGAGGCTGCAATCGCTGCCAAAGGTGCTTTAACAAAGTACTGAGTAATGGGTCTGAATGCTTATGTAACTTTGCTTTGTCATTATGGGGTATTGTATGTAGATTGATGAGGGGGGAAAAATGATTTAATACATTTTAGAATAAGGCTGTAACGTAACAAAATGTGGAAATAGTCTAGGGGTCTGAATACTTCCCGAATGCACTGTATACTAGGCATGTACATGTAACTGCAAAAATAATGGAGATGCTTGAGTAAATGAAGGATACACAGTATATTGAAAGCAGGTGCTTCCACACAGGTGTGGTTCCTGAGTTCATTAAAAAGAATGGACATCCCATCATGCTTAGGGTCATATATAAAAATGCTGGGCAGGGCATTATTTTTGATACCATGGCTATGCCCCAATAGGATGACAATGCCCTTAACCACAGGGCACAAGTGGTCACCGAATGGTTTGATGAGCTTGAAAATGATGTAAACCATATGCCATGGCCGTTTCAGTTATCAGATCTCATCCCAATTGAACACTTATAAGAAATTCTGGACTGGCCAGCACCATCAACAAAACACCAAATGATGGAATTTGGCATGGAAGAATGGTGTTGAATCCCTCCAATAGAGTTCCAGACATGTAGAATCTATGCCAAGGTGCGTTGAAGCTGTTCTGGCTAGTGGTGGCCCAACGCCCTTTTAAGACACTATGTTACCATTTCCTTTATTTTGGCAGTTATCTGTATGTCTCTATTTGCTGTGTGCTTCCTGTGCATTGTTTGATCTCAATTAGCTAGGCCAGACAATTATAGGCTACTGGATATTCTCATGCTGTAAATCTTGTCATCGGTAGAGTAATGGGAAAAAATGTGTAATGTGTAATGTGTGTGTGTGTGTGTGTGAGTGTGTGTGTGTGTGTGTGTGTGTGTGTGTGTGTGTGTGTGTGTGTGTGTTCACAGACATTTGTGTCCGAGAATACAGAGTTTGTGTCTGAGAAAATGATGCATTTACAATTTGGTAATTTAGCAGCCCCTCTTATCCAGAGAGAGACATCAGTGAGCTTGTCGTGTGTCTGCCCAGGTGACTTAGCAAAAGGACTCAGAAATAGTGTATCAGTTATTTTTTTATTTGCACATTCGTTGTGTTAACAAATTCAACAAGTCAGCATTAGTGTAATATATTTAGCATAGACTTCATAGCATTATGCAGTTTAAACCCAGTTCAGACTACTTGTCTTATTTTGCATTTCACCCACACAACATACAGTTCTGACTGAAGCGGTGAATCAATGATAGCCAATGGGACACTCATAACCAATGAATCAATTCCTTGTTCTCTTTCTATTTACATTTGACATTTCAGTCATTTAGCAGATGCTCTTATCCAGAGCGACTTACAGGAGTGATTAAGGTTAAGTGCCTTGCTCAACGCCACATAAACATATTTTCACCCAGTCGTCACGGGCATTCGAACCAGCAACCTTTCGGTTACTGGCGAGATTTATTCACACCTCAGATTTGTCTGTACAACACACGAAAGAGAGGGATGGGTTGTCAATGGAGGAAAAGAAGGGGCTGAAAGGGAAAGAAGGAGTGTGGATTCAGTGCGGGCCAAGGGATAGGAAGAGGGAGGGCACCCCAACAATGGAACACATTTACAGCGAGGGGAGAACGCTTTGCCATTCCAGGGGGAACAATCACATACTTAAGGACAGGCGGCAGTGCATCTGCCTGATAGTGCTTGGGAACAAACAGTAATTTACACAAGGATATACGGTATTTAAATGTAGATATCTATAAAATATGCTTATTTATGCTGTGGGTTCAGGGTGAGGCCAGCAAAACAGAGGGTAACAAAGACGGAGCATATCATTTTGATTTGGATTATTCAGTGATATGGGACATCGTTGCTGATCTTTGCAGGGTGCTTTCTGTGCTATTTACAAAGGAAAACACTCACAAGAGGAGGAAACTGTTGAATATTGATCACAGGCACCTGTAATATGCACAACCTGTGTCTCAAAGTAAAGTCAGAAAAGAAACAGCGAGAACATAGAAATAGGAAACTGGAAAATCTATCAAAGCATAAAGAAATGGGAGAACGTACATGATTTGTTTTCTAAAATATGTTAACTTGCAATTATGATACATCTTGATTTGATCTTGACTAAACCTTCCTGTCATGAACAGAACTCGCAATGTTGTAGCCAAACTTCTCACCTCTCACAGTAATTATCTGTCATGCACAGACATGAGGCTAAAAACACTGGTGTCCTTACCAACCACCCAACCGACACATTGACAGCCATCTTTTTTTCAGAATTAGGCCCGCAATGCTAAGATACTGTCATTCTCCTTTCGCCTTTCAAATATGCTCCACTTTTTAACACTTTTAGAATATTGAACGCAACCCCTATTAGGGAAGTTATAGTTAGGAGCCTGAACACTCCACACTAGATACATTGTTTAACTCTCCAGCACTGCCAGAGCAATGAATAAAGATAACATCACATCATTCCTCAGCAACCATGTTAGCACCTCCTGGGCAAAGTTGACCAAACAGTGGACTACAACCCATTGGCCTTTCAGTGGTGAGACTGATGTGCTTTATGTCTGTGCTCACACTAGAAATGGGGGCATAGAAGCCTGTCTTCAGGGGTCCATATGGTTAATGCAAACACACACACATCCAGGCTACTGCCCAGCACCTCTGTGCCCAAGCTAAGACCAGGTTGGGGTTACGGTGTTAGAGCTAATGCAATTCTTGCCTCACTCCACCGGCTCTCATATCCACATGATTAAATTATGCCCCAGACTGCAAGCCTCCTACAAATACAAAATCATAGTCACAGGACATTACTCTGAATTGGAAAAAAGGACTAATCATCTCTCTTCATCAAAACCTGTGCGGCTGTTGTGATTATTATCAACCAAACATTATGAAACCAAAAGACTGAAATGGCTCCTGGGACAGAGTGATTCTTAATGAAAATTGTATTTTGTTTCAACAAGTTGCCTTGATATATTAGTTTTGATGGAAACTGAAGATACTGTGCATGTATCTACACTGAACAAAAATATAAAAACACATGTAAAGTGTTAGTCCCATGTTTAATGAGCTGAAATAAAAGATCCCAGAAATGTTCCATACGCACACAGCGCTTATTCTTCTCCAATTTTGTGCACACATTTGTTTACATCCCTGTTAGTGAGCATTTATTTCTCCTTTGCCAAGATAATCAATCCACCTGACATGTGGCATATCAAGAAGCTGATTAAACAGACTGATCATTACACAGGTGCACCTTATGATGGGAACAATAAAAGGCCACTCTAAAATGTGCAGTTCTGTCACACAACACAATGCCACAGTTTAGAGGGAGCGTGCAATTGGCATGCTGACTCTGCATTAATGTCCACCAGGGCTGTTGCCAGAGAATGGAATGTTTATTTCTCTACCATAAGCATCGTTTTAGAGAACTTGGCAATATGTGCAACTGGCCTCACAACCCCAGACCACATGTATGGCGCGTGTGGGCGAGCGGTTTGCTGATGTCAAAGTTGTGAACAGAGTGCCCCATGGTGGCGGTGGGGTTATGGTATGGGCAGGCATAAACTACGGACAACGAACACAATTGCATTTTATCGATGGCAATTTGAATCCCACAAAAATACAGTGATGAGATCCCGAGGCCCAAGTGAGGCCTATTATTTTTAAGGTGTCTGTGACCAACAGATGCATCTGTATTCCAAGTCGTTTGAAATCCATAGATTAGGGCTAAATTCATTTATTTCAATTAACTGATTTCCTCATATGAACTTGTAACTCAGTAAAATCTTTGATACATGTTGCGTTTCTATTTTTGTTCAGTATATGAATTTCTCACGGCTGTGAGAGGGGAAACTATTGGACTAAGGACATGAAATGTGCAGGATGTCAACTGAACTGAACTGGGAAAGTATACCTTTTTACTAAAATAAAAGTGTGTGAGGGGGCTAACTAAGACCAATTCATATGGCAATTTGATAGCTGTCACGTTCTGACCATAGTTCTTTTGTGTTTTCTTTGTTTTAGTGTTGGTCAGGACGTGAGCTGAGTGGGCATTCTATGATGTGTGTCTAGTTTTCCTGTTTCTATGTTTGGCCTGATATGGTTCTCAATCAGAGGCAGGGGTTAGTCATACTCTTATTGGGAACCATATTTAGGAAGCCTGTTTTGTGTAGGGTTTTGTGGGTGGTTGTCTTCGTGTGTCTGCACTAGACAGAACTGTTTCTTCACATTTGTTTTTATTTTTATTTTGTAGTGTTCACATTTATCATCTTTATTAAACATGATGAACACTAACCACGCTGCGCTTTGGTCCTCTCCTTTGTCCACAGAAGATAGCTGTTACAATAGCAAAAACAACAAGATATTAGCCTCCTATGTTACAATATGTACAAATCTATTTTTTTTCTTCTTCAAAAAGTAGGAAAAGAGAGCAAAAAACAAATCTAGTTCCGTAGCAAAGAAAGTTTGGTCAAATCAACCAGTGATAAAAACAAAGGTTGCTTTGGGCTTTTCAAAGTGTGATCAAACATCCAAAATGTTCAGTGTGCAGCCTAGATGTGAGTACTGCCTACTCAGTTCCTTATGGGATGTGGTTACTTTTATAGGAAAGGACACAACTGCCCACTTAACCACTTCCAGTGCTATGGCCGTTACTGTGATACGCCAAGCATTAGGAAAAGAAGCTTACTGAGTGACTACGCCACGCAAATAATGTTATAACAAACACTATGTTTTGTAACAAACACATGTTGATGTGTTTGCTAGCTCAAGTTAGATCAAACTCGCATTAAAGCCAGTTTGTAGGGATGCAGTTTGAGCACCTCAGTGGCCAGTGAAGCGGATTGTGTACAATGTTTACCTGTGTTGGAGTGTAGGGACATGCAGCATTCAAGTTAAGAGGTTAGCAGTGTACACACAGCAAAGAGACATAGCGTGCGGTGACAGCATGACTTCCTTTGATTGCTATTGACTATCAGAGTAAAATAAAGAAATAATAATGACAATGGGGACAGTGCCGCAGAGCAACAGCGGTGATAAACAGAGAGAGAGAGAGAGAGATCTCGGGGAGAAGAGAGGCAACCAGAACGAGAGCTGACGGCACGGACATCTTTGATGAGTTCAGTGGTTGTGACATTGCAGGAGACTAACATTTGGAATTCTCACACATATTCACCACACACAAAATATATTGAAAAAAATGAATGTACAATTCTTAAGATGCAGAGTTCAAACGAGGATATACTGAGCTGTTACCAGTAGCATGGCTATAAATTCTAATAATTTGAATTAATTATTTATTCACATAAATTAACAGGAGTAATGCACTGCCAGGCAACTGTGGAACAGCATATAAACTACGAAGCTCACTCTGATAAAATTGGTTATACTGGTAAAATTGGTGATACAGACAAAAAGTACAGATACACTAATGGTCCTTTGGTCACTATGACAACAGATGTACTATAAACAACGGGTTTCGGTACATTAAGGTCCAGTGAATTATAGATACCCATGCTACATGGCTACAGCCTCGCCTCAACCAATCGCATCGGGTCTAAAAAAATAAATGCACCAATCAAATGATAGTGAGAGCAACAGCAGTCACAAAGTAAAACCAGAAATCATCCATTTACTGTAATGGGACAGACCCAATCCACTAACCTTGTCTGCTACTGAGGGAGGGTTCAGTGAAGGGATATCACTGAGACGTGGCTGAGTTCTATTCCAACCCCTCAATTTAGATGAAACTGTTTTTGATTAGGTCCACAATGCACTTATCATAGACACATTGTAATATAGTGAACACAGGTTTTCCAACATGTACGTGAACTGAAACTTAATCATGTCTCATTGTTATGCCAGTGTTGGTATGAATCAGCCCCACAAAATGAATGTCTCCATTTTGTACCCGTCTCTAAGAGAGCTGGCTTGAACTCAAGCCCATGTTACACTGTGCATGCAAAAGCTCCTACACATGCAGTTTGATTATTGACTTTCATGGATATTGTTGCTGCATCTGAGCTTACTGATGAAACATATGATCCACATAGAGAAAAAGAAACATAAGTAGTGATAAATATCATCAAGACAGCCCCATAGCCTTACCTGAATATAACTTAAACACTTAGCAACAACTGTATTATCCCTGGTAAATACTGTATTATAAACTGGGTGAGTCGAGCCCTGAATGCTGATTGGCTGACAGCCGTGGTATGTCAGACTGTATTGCACGGGTATGACAAAACCTTTATTTTTACTGCTCTAATTACATTGGTAACCAGTTTATAATAGCAATTAGGCACCTCAGGGGTTTGTGGTATATGGCCAATATACCATGGCTAAGGGCTGTTCTTAGGCACTACGCATCGCGGCCAATATACCACAGCCCTTAGCCGTGGTATATTGGCCATATACCACACTCCCTCGTGCCTTATTACTTAAATATAGTACCCCATACTGCCCCATAATTTAACCATGCCTCTAATATTACCACTCCTGTTTAAAAAACATTTACCTACCTTAAAAAACTGCCCCATCGCAATATAAATTAAGCACACCCTCTAATTAACATAAACCCCCCCCCCCAATCCTGTGCAGTACCAGGGGATACTTCCTGATTTAAAGGGAATTGGTACACCAGGGCTGCATTTCAAACACTTCAAACACACTCAAACACACACAAAAGACACACCCTCTCCCTTCAAATGAAGTGGACGCTTCCGATGACGTATCATGACGTCTGACGAGTTGACACTTGCAGGACAAGGGAAGAAGTAATTCATTTGAAATGGACCGTTCTTTCCCAGGAAATGTGTCACTCGTTCACCCCACGGTTGTGTGATTTCAGTCATCATGGAACTGTTGTGTGTGCTGTTTATGCGCTACAGTCAATTAAGACAACGCATCAGCAGACATCGAATGTTAGCCATCCTCTACTAAGTTATTTATATCAGCTAAATGGAAAATGACAATGTAAAAGTGTGATGTTAGAGAACGTTAAGTGCGCAAGTTAACGTTTCCAAAAAGCTAACCAAACAAAAACATCATTACTTTTATGATACGTGTTTGAGCCGTCATGTGCATTAGTAGCACAATTTCTAACTTATGTACATTCTTTTTACTTACACTTGTATGTTGACTTCTCCATATTAATGTTGGTTTTAAGTTTTGTCTGACTGTTCTTAGCGGATGTACAATCGTCGTGAATTGAATTATGGGGCATTTCAGGCCCAGAGTGAACATAGTTACTCGCAAACTCAATCAGAAACGAGGGCTGAGGGGCTTACGTTGCCGACTTCCCTTCATTGGCTAATCATTTGAACCAACGACAAAGATGGCCACGGGGGTTCCCCCAAGGGCAAAGGTGAAGGAAGGTAAGTGGAGGAGGGTGTCTTTTATGAGTTTGAAATGCAGCCCTGGTTAAGATTACCTACTGTATTCTTCCCTCCCAGGTGTGTTTTATTTTGAACTTGTTCAAGCATGCAAGTAAAGGAATGTTTATACCTATGGGTGGCGGGGGGGCTGGAGGAGGGGGGGGTCAGGGGTAGGGTTGTGATGCACTCTCTGTTGTGAACTCTGATTGGAGGCACCACAGCCCCTTCACATACCCACCCAACCGGTAGGACCACATGGATCTCACTAACAGTATTGAATGTGAAGGCTATATATTTGTGTATACATTCAAATGTGTGTGTGTGTGTGTGTGTGTGTGTGTATATATATATATATATATATATATATATATATATATATATATACACACACATTATATATATATATATATATATATATATATATATACATACACACACATTTGTATATATATATATATATACACACACACACATTTGTATATATATATATATATATATATATATATATATATATACAAATATATATATATATACAAATGTGTGTGTATATATATATATATATATATACACACAAATGTATATACGTATATATAATATATATATATATACAAAATTCAGATTTTGGTTTTGAAATCTTCAATCAAGTCTTTTGTGGTCAGTGATTCCTGAAAGTCTGGTCAGATTTCTCTCAGCCCCCGTTGTTGTCTCAATGGTTGCAGGAATTTTTCATAGAAGTGACTGGTCCAACCATACATGTCCATGCTGGGTGGGGTTCCGGTGGTCTGGTTGGGTGTCTTTACTTCAGGCAGGAAGGGTTTTATTTCATTCTTTAATTTTCTAAGAGAATAGGTTTGCAATAGTAGTGGGGGTGGTGGTTTTTCGACAGAATATCGACTCCGAGAAATTGCACGATTTTTGAAAATGTTCAGGTATTTTTCTGAGCCATCCTAATACTCGCCCAGGTTGTGCCACTTGGCAATCTGCCGGCGGGGGTTGTCGCAGACCTCTCTCCAGTGGGTGACCCCAGTGTGCATGAGGCTCTGGCCGCCGAGCACCAGGCGGCCCACCACTTCATTCTTGGTGGTACGGTCGAAGTCGACCACCAGGAACTCCACAGAGATGTCGGCCAGCAGCTCGGCGGGTACGTCGTAGATGAATGACTCGTTAAAAACGGGGTTGAGGGTGCACTTCTTCACGTGCGTCTTCTTCTTGGCAATGCGCTTGCAGCCGTAGAACACGTTCACCTTCACATAGGGGTCTGTGAGGGATGGATAGAGGGGAAAGTGGGTGAGATGTGTGTGTGTGTGTGTGTGTGTGTTTGTTTGTGTGTTTGTGTGTGTGTGCGTAGTACTTACTGCCTGATAGGCCAGTGATGTCCATCTTGGGCAGGTGTTTGGCCTTCAGCACCACCACATTGAGCCTGTGAGTGACAGGCTGGTAGGACAGAGACACCAGTAGCTCCCCACGGCTCACACACTGCAGAGAGAGCACAGGGTTAGAATGTAGATGCACACACACACAGCGGGGAGAACACAGTTAGAACACACACATAGACACATACAGTGCCATCAGAAAGTATTCACACCGCTTGACCTTTTCCACATTTTGCTGTGTTACAAAGTGGGATTAGAATGGATTTTCATATGAACTATTTACACAAAATACTCTTAATGTAAAAGTGGAAGAAAAATGTGATTTTTTTGGGGGACAAATAATGGAAAATAAAACACTAACATATCGATTAGATAAGTATTTAACCCCCTGAGTCAATACATGTTAGAATCACCATTGAATCAGCTGTGAGTCTTTCTGGGGAAGTCTCTAAGAGCTTTGCACACTTGGATTGTACAAAATTTTCCCATTCTGGTTCTTGATTATTGCTAGACAGCCATTTTCAGGTCTTGCCATAGATTTAAGCCAATTTAAGTCCAAACTTAAGAACACTCAGGAACATTCAATGACATCTTGGTAAGCAAATCCACTTTGTGTTTTAGGTAATTGTACTGCTGAAAGGTGATTTTGTCTCCCAGTATCTGTTGGAAAGCAGACTGAACCAAGTTTTCCTCTATGATTTTGCCTGTGCTTAGCTCTATTCTGTTTATTTTTACCATAAAAAACTCCCTAGTCCTTGCCGATGACAAGCATACACATAACATGATGCAGCCACCAACATGCTTGAAAATATTACTTTATTTCCTTATTGCAAACAGGATGCACATTTTGGAATATTTTTATTCTGTAGAGGCTTCCTTCTTTTCACAGTCATTTAGAGTGGAAGTCAGAGGTTTACATACTCTTTGGTTGGAGTCATTAAAACTCGTTTTTCAACCACTCCACAAATTTCTTGTTAACAAACTATAGTTTTGGCAAGTTGGTTAGGACATCTACTTTGTGCATGACACAAGTCATTTTTCCAACAATAGTTTACAGACAGATTATTTCACTTAATCACAATTCCAGTGGGTCAGAAGTTTACATACACTAAGTTGACTGTGTCTTTAAACAGCTTGGAAAATTCCAGAAAATTATGTCATGGATTTAGAAGCTTATGATAGGCTAATTGACATAATTTGAGTCAATTGGAGGTGTACTTCTGGATGCATTTCAAGGCCTACCTTCAAACTCAGTGCCTCTTTGCTTGACATCATGGGAAAATCAAAAGAAATCAGCCGACCTCAGAAAAATTGGAAGAATTGGAGACCTCCACAAGTCTGGCTCACCCTTGGGAGCAATTTCCAAACCCCTGAAGGTACCACGTTCATCTGTACAAACAATAGTATGCAAGTATAAAACACCATGGGACCACGCAGCCGTCATACTGCTCAGGAAGGAGACGTGTTCTGTCTCCTAGAGGAGAACATACTTTTGTGTGAAAAGTGCAAATCAATCCAGAACAACAGCAAAGGACCATGTGAAGATGCTGAAGGAAATAGGTACAAAAGTATCTACATCCACTGTAAAATGAGTCCTAAATCGACATAACCTGAAAGGCCACTCAGCCAGGAAGAAGCCACTGCTCCAAAACCGCCATTAAAAAAAGCCAGACTCCAGTTTGCAACTGCACATGGGGACAAAGATCACACTTTTTGGAGAAATGTCCTCTGGTTTGATGAAACAAAAACAGAACTGTTTGGCCATAATGACCATAGTTATGTTTGGAGGAAAAAGGGGGATGCTTGTAAGCCGAAGGACACCATCCCAACCGTGAAGCACGGGGGTGGCAGCATCATGTTGTGGGGGTGCTTTGCTTCAGGAGGGAGTAGTGCGCTTTACAAAATAGATGGCATTATGAGGTAGGAAAATTATGTGGATACATTGAAGCAACATCCCAAGACAGTCAGGAAGTTAAAGCTTGGTCGCAAATGGGTCTTCCAAATGGACAATAACCCCAAGCATACTTCCAATGTTGTGGTAAAATCGCTTAAGGACAACAAAGTCAAGGTATTCGAGTGGCCTTCACAAAGCCCTGACCTCAATCCCATAGAAAACTTGTGGGCAGAACTGAAAAAGCGTGTGCGAGCAAGGAGGCCTACAAACCTGACTCGGTTACACCAGCTCTGTCAGGAGGAATGGGCCAAAATTCACCCAATTTATTGTGGGAAGCTTGTGGAAGGCTACCCAAAACGTTTGACCCAAGTTAAACAATTTAAAGGCAATGCTACAAAATACTAATTGAGTGTATGTAAACTTCTGACCCACTGGGAATGTGATGAAAGAAATAAAAGCTGAAATAAACTCTACTATTATTCTAACTTTTCACATTCTCAAAATAAAGTGGTGATCCTAACTGACCAAATAATTTTTACTCTGATTAAATGTCAGGAATTGTGAAAAACTGAGTTTAAATGTATTTGGCTAAGGTGTATGTAAACTTCCAACTTCAACTGTATGTTAGTATTGTGGAGTAACTTCAATGTTGTTGATCAATCTTCAGTTATCTCCTATCACAGCCATTAAACTCTAACTGACCTTACAGATAATTGTATGTGTGGGGTACAGAGTTGGGTTAGTCATATGAACACCATTACTGCACACAGAGTGAGTCCATGCAACTAATTATGTGACTTGTTAAGCACATTTTTACTCCTGAACCTATATAGATTTGCCATAACAAAAGGGTTAAATACTTATTGAATCAGGACATTTAATTTTGTATTAATTCAACATTTCTAAAGACACAACTTCCCTTTGATGTGGTATGTGTTTAGATCAGTGACACAAAATCTCAATTGAATCCATTTTAAATTCAGGCTGGAGCACAAAATGTGGAAAAAGACAAGGGGTGTGAATACTTTCTGAAGGCACTGCACATTACACACATATATACACACACAAAGTACCCATAAAGTACACACATACACACAAAACCTGCCTTGCACAAGAATATGGCAGACAAACCTCCATAACCCACCCATCCACCTACACTTCCGGTATCCACACAATTCCTACATAATGACAGTCAAACTAATATACAGTACCAGCCAAAAGTTTGGACACACCTACTCATTCAAGGGTTTTTCTTTATTTTTAATATTTTCTACATTCTAGCATAAATGTGAAGACATAAAACATTTGAAATAACACATGGAATCATGTAGTAACAAAAAATGTGTTTAACAAATCAAAATATATATTATATTTGAGATTCTGCGCACTTTTGGCATTCTCTCAACCAGCTTCATGAGGTAGTCACCTGGAATGCATTTCATTGAACAGGTTTGCCTTAAG
The DNA here is from genome assembly GCF_023373465.1 of Oncorhynchus keta. NCBI lineage: Eukaryota > Metazoa > Chordata > Actinopteri > Salmoniformes > Salmonidae > Oncorhynchus > Oncorhynchus keta. The sequence goes on from NC_068439.1 coordinate 34,732,970, forward strand.
TTAATTTGTGGAATTTCTTTCCTTCAAATCAAATCAAAGTTTATATCTGTCACATGCACCGAATACAACAGGTGTAGGTAGACCTTACAGTGAAATGCTTACTTACAGGCTCTAACCAATAGTCTAAAAAAGGTATTCGGTGAACAATAGGTAAGTAAAGAAATAAAACAACAATAAATAGACAGGCTATATACAGTAGCGAGGCTATAAAATTAGCGAGGCTACATACAGACACCGGTTAGTCAGGCTGAGTGAGGTAGTATGTACATGTAGATATGGTTAAAGTGACTATGCCTATATGATGAACAGAGAGTAGCAAAGAGGGGTTGGCGGGTGGTGGGTGGGACACAATGCAGATAGCCCGGTTAGCCAATGTGCGGGAGCACTGGTTGGTCGGCCCAATTTAAATAGTATGTATAGTTAAAGTGACTATGCATATATGATAAACAGAGAGTAGCAGCAGCGTAAAAAAAGAGGGGTTGGGGGGCACACAATGCAAATAGTCCGGGCAGCCATTTGATTACCTGTTCAGGAGTCTTATGGCTTGGGGGAAAAAATTGTTGAGAAGCCTTTTTGTTCTAGACTTGGCACTCCGGTACCGCTTGCCATGCGGTAGTAGAGAGAACAGTCTATGACTGGGGTGGCTGGGGTCTTTGACAATTTTTAGGGCCTTCCTCTGACACAGCCTGGTGTAGAGGTCCTGGATGGCAGGCAGCTTAGTCCCAGTGATGTACTGGCCCATACGCACTACCCTCTGTAGTGCCTTGCGGTCAGAGGCCGAGCAATTGCCGTACCAGGCAGTGATGCAACCAATCAGGATGCTCTCGATGTTGCAGCTGTAGAAACCTTTGAGGATCTCAGGACCCATGCCAAATCTTTTTAGTTTCCTGAGGGGAAAAGGCTTTGTCGTGCCCTCTTCACGACTGTCTTGGTGTGTTTGGACCATTCTAGTTTGTGGTTGATGTGTGTTTGAGCCAATCAGTTGTGTTGTGAAAAGGTAGGGGTGGTATACAGAAGATAGCCCTATTTGGTAAAAGACCAAGTTCATAATACGGCAAGAACAGCTCAAATTAGCAAAGACAAACGATAGTCCATCATTGCTTGAAGATATGAAGGTCAGTCAATGTAGTAGTAAAAACCATCAAGCACTATGATGAAACTGGCTCTCATGAGGACCGCCACAGGAAAGGAAGACCCAGAGTTACCTCTGCTGCAGAGGATCATTTCATTAGAATAACTGCATCTCAGAATGCAGCCCAAATAAATGGTTCAGAGCTCAAGTAACAGACACATCTCAACATCAAGTGTTCAGAGGAGACTGTGTGAATCAGGCCTTCATGGTCAAATTGCCGCAACAACAAAAAACACTACTAAAGGACACCAATAAGAAGAAGAGACTTGCTTGGGCCAAGAAACACGAGCAATGGACATGAGTAAAATTTGAGATTTATGGTTCCAACCGACGTGTCTTTGTGAGACGCAGAGTAGTTGTACGGATGATCTCCACATGTGTGGTTCACACTGTGAAGCACAGAGGAGGAGCTGTGACTGGTGCTTTGATGGTGACACTGTCGTGATTTATTTAGAATTCAAGGCACACTTAACCAGCATGGCTACCACAGCATTCTGCAATGATACACCACATCTGGTTTGCTCTTACTGGGACAATCGTTTTGTTTTTCAAAAGGACAATGACACAACACACATCCAGGGTGTGTAAGGGTTTTTTGTCCATGAAGGAGAGTGCTGCATCACCGGACCTCAACCCAATCGATACTTTTTCGTTACTACATGATTCCATTTGTGTTCTTCCATAGTTTCGATGTCTTCACTATTATTCTACAATGTAGAAAACAGTAGAAATAAAGAAAAACCCTTGAATGAGTAGGTGTGTCCAAACTTTTGACTGGTACTGTATATAGATAGACCTGTGGCTATCCCCATCGTTCTGTTCATCTCTTAGTTTCTCTCCGTCTCACTCTTTTTAACTGCTTGCATATGTCTCGCTCTCTTTCAAAGAGCGTCAATTCCTATACTACGTCTAGGTGTCACCATGGCAACGCGCTGCGGGAGGTTAGCCCAAGGCTGAGTTTGAACTTAAAACGGAGAAATAGAGAATTACCGAGGCCGAGACGTGTGTCTGTGTGTAATGTGTGTGCGTGTAAATCTGCTACCATCTGCATACAAAGTATGACGGAAATAGATAGCCTCCTAATTGTCTCCAATACCGTGTATCGGTAGCTTTTTCATTAGTGAGCAAGACTAAATGCCACACTTCATTTAGAATCACCACTAGTGGCAGGGGAGCTCTGCTCTACAAAAAATACATAAAAATAGTCTGAAACTACTGGTCTGTACACAACCATTTGTAGTGTACAATAGTTCAGTTCCCTAACATTTTAATCTTGTTTCCTTTTTGACTATATTCTAAAGTAAATGATGCATTTCATACTTAAAGTGACCTTTTTGAGTACATAAATTAACATGCCAAAGATTCACTGCAGTGTGAGATGCAGAAATTACCCATCATGTTTGGCGTCGCTTGGTTCCCTGACATTTTAATTTAAAGTACAAGTAAATGGTGCAGTTTTTTTTCTTTCATGGATGGTTCTTGCTGCAAAGCACAGTCATAACAGCGCTAGGAGCTAATGCCGCCATATAAACCAATGTGTCATTTTGGACGGCTTGTGCTGAATGGGAGTTTTGAAGCGTTTAAGCGCTACTGTAGAATGATGGAGAATCACAATGGCCATGCTCAAAATATACATTATATGTTCTAAACGGATAATAGCTTTTATGAACCACCGCTAAGTGTGTGAGCTACTTCTGTCGTAGTGAGTGTGACGTCTTTACTGCCCCCCCAATTCAGTCATTTAAGCTTTCCCCCTCCACTTAAGTTCCCCCGCAGATTTAATGGACGTCTCCTCTGGACTTATGGTCTGGCCACAACCCTTTCCCCCCCCACAGTGCCATCTTGCTTTCTCTCCCCCCATCACTACCGGATCATCCATCAATCTCCTGTACTCACTTTTGTCTTCTTCATCTAGTCAGTGCTATTGCTCTCTTTCTCCTCTTTCACTCCATCAGCAGATACCTATGTCTCTTCTTTTTCATTTACTCAAACTAATCTCTCTCTCTCTCCTATTTATGTCTTGTTCTTTCTCTCCCTCTCTCTGGAAGATCAATTCCATCCTGTCTCTAAACCCCTTAAGGTTGCACTAAAATAGGAGGGAATTCAATTTAGATAAGATATAAGGAGGAGAGTGAGATGAGGGGGTAGACAACAAAGAGGAAGAGAAAGGAAGATGAGATGGGGGAAATGGAAATAGAGGGAGAAAGGGAGAGGAGATGGTTGAAGTATGCACTTATAAACCTCCATATGAGGGAGAGGGGTGTGAAATCGTGTGACTGCATGGAGATGAAATGTGTACAGTACCAGTCAAAATCTTGGACACACCTACTCATTCAAGGGTTTATTTATTCGTACTATTTTCTACATTGTAGAATAATAGTGAAGACATCAAAACTATAAAATAAAACATGGAATCATGCAGTAACCAAAAAAAGTGTTTTATATTTGACATGATTTAAAATAGACACCCTTTGCCTTGATGGCAGCTTTGCACTCTTGGCATTCTCTCAACCAGCTTCACCTGGAATGCTTTTCTTGAAGGAGTTCCCACATATGCTGAGCTGGCTGCTTTTCCTTCACTCTGCGGTCCAACTCATCACAAACCATCTCAATTGGGTTGAGGTTGGGTGATTGTCGAGGCCATGTCACCTGATGCAGCACTCCATCACTCTCCTTCTCAGCCAAATAGCCCTTACACAGCCTGGAGGTGTGTTGGGTCTCATTGCCATGCTAAAAAACAAATGCTAGTGGGACTAAGTGCAAACCAGATGGGATGGCGTATCGGTGCAGAATGCTGTGGTAGCCATGCTGGTTAAGTGTGCCTTGAATTTTAAATAAATTACAGACTGTGTCACCAGCAAAGCACCATCACAGCTCCTCCTCCATGCTTCACAGTGCGAACCACACATGCGAAGATCATCCGTTCGGTGGTCTGGGGAAATGCATCATCTAGTGAAGTTAGGAGGCTGCAGAATGCACAGAATAAAGCAGCAAGGATTGTTTTAAGGCGGAGATATGGTTCTTCTGTTGCAGTCATGGGTTGTTTTAAGGTGGAGATATGGTTCTTCTGTTGCAGTCATGGGTTGTTTTAAGGTGGAGATATGGTTCTTCTGTTGCAGTCATGGGTTGTTTTAAGGTGGAGATATGGTTCTTCTGTTGCAGTCATGGGTTGTTTTAAGGTGGAGATATGGTTCTTCTGTTGCAGTCATGCACAGTGTTCTTGGTTGGTCATCCATCGACAAGATAATTGAAAAAAACATGCTTATTTTATTTTATAATATACATCATTTAAAACGGCCAAGTTCTATTCACAATGGTATTCAGTTGGTAAGAGACAGACATTCCCTAAATACTAGTAATAGATTGTCCATCATCTATGCGTTATCCAGACAGAAAAAATAAATGGGAAAAAGAACATTTTGATTTAGAGCAATAAAGAAATGGAATAAATTAACTGAGCAAACTAGAAACCTTTCTAAATATATACGTTTAAACATTATTTTAAAACAATTTAAATATAGTATATAGAAATGTTGTGGGACTATAGTAGATGAAGAATCAATATATTTTTTTAGATTGAGTATTTATTGGGTCATTATGCTAGTGTATTATGTATGTTTGTAATAGTGTGTTATATGTGAAAGTGTGTTTGTATTATAAATTGTATTTTACTGTTAAGGACTCTTGGAAGATTAGTCCAAATGGGGACTAAAAGAGATCCTAATAAAATCAAATAAAATCACATACTCTGCATCTCACAAAAACACGGCGGTTGGAGCCAAAAATATCAAATTTGGACTCATCAGACCAAAGGACTGATTTCCACCATTCTAATGTCCATTGCTAGTGTTTCTTGGCCCAAGCAAGTCTCTTCTTCTTATTTGTGTCCTTTAGTAGTGGTTTCTTTGCAGCAATTCGACCATGAAGGCCTGATTCACGCAGTCTCCTCTAAACAATTGATGTTAAGATGTGTCTGTTACTTGAACTCTGAACCATTTATTTGGGCCGAATATCTGAGGCTGGTAACTCTAATGAACTTATCCTCTGCAGCAGAGGTAACTCTGGGTCTTCCTTTCCTGTGGCGGTCCTCATGAGAGCCAGTTTCATCATAATTGCTTGATGGTTTTTGCGGCTGCACTTGAAGAAACGTTCCAAGTTTGTGCCATTTTCTGGATTGACTGACCTTAATTTTTTAAAGTAATGCTTATTTGAGCTTTTCTTGCCATAATATGGACTTGGTATTTTACTAAATAGGGCTATCTGCTGTATACCACCTCAACCTTGTCACAACACATCTAACTGACTCAAACGCATTAATAAAGAAATTCCACAAATAAACTCTTAACAAGGCACACCTGTTAATTGAAATGCATTCCAGGTGAAAACCTCATTAAGCTGGTTGATGGTTGAGGGAATGCCAAGAGTGTGCAAAGCTGTCATCAAGGCAAAGGGTGGCTACTTTGAAGAATCTCAAATATAAAATATATTTTGTTTAACGCTTTTTTTGGTTACTACATGATTTCCTGTGTTATTTCATAGTTTTGATTGCTTCACTATTGTTGTACAATGTAGAAAATAGTACAAATAATGGAGAAAGATATTATGCATGTGTGTATACATCTGCACTGTCTCACTTGACAGGCTTACAGTGGCACTGGGAATGATACTTATGCCTGTAATGTGTTTACACGCGTGTGTGCATGACTGTGTGAGTGCATGTGCGTGTCTGCTGTCTTCGAAGAGTAGCTGTGTGTACTGCATGAGTTCTAGAGATGATATGAATATGTTTTAACGTCTCTGTGGGAACATAATGGTGTGTAGCTTATTTACAGTCTGTCCTAACAGCCATATGGTCTAATCAGTGCAGACTTTGTACCGGGTCTCTCTCTGTGTGTGAGTCTGGCTGTGTGCAGTATGCATTCAGTGCAGGTTTCTTTATATTTATCATTTTATCAGTGCAGATTGTGTTGGGCAGAGGTCTTTCTCATATAGTGCAGGCCTCTTTCTCTCTGTCTCTCCCTCCTTCTCTCTAAGTGTGTGTTATGGATGGGGCCCTTTCTTGTCAATTGGAGTAGCCCACCCCACTCTATTTCTCTTTCCATCACCCTCTCTCTCTCCACCCCCCCCCCTCTCTCTCCTCTTTCTATACCACCCCTCTGCTCTCTCACACCCCTCCCTTCCTCTGTCTGTCCGCCCCCCCCCCCTCCTCTCTTCTGTCTTTCTGCTCCCCCACCCCCCACTCTCCCTCCCTCTGCCTTATATGGATCATGTTTAATGATGTGGGGAAGAGGCTTTTGTTCCGGTGCTGACCATGATGGATGTCTTCCTACAGTCAGAAATAACACCAGTCTCTCTCCACTTTTATGGGCCTAATGGGCCTCCAATCAATACACACACACAAAGAGACCAGCCTCCCAGATATGTTTCAGCTGCACGTGTGTGTGTGTGTGGAGTGTTTGGGAGTGCATGCGTATGTGATAATGATTAAATGAGAGAAAGATTGGTTGTTTGCAATAATACATATGCAATAGCCAAAAAGCAAACAAGCCAGGTTTGGTTATTATATTATTTACACCATTTCATATTTCAATCTGTAGACATTTATTTAGCAAATGTATCACCCTTCTGCTAACCCTGTGCTAGAAGCCAGCTATGATTAGTCAGTCTCTTCTCTCTCTCCATCTTTCTTTCTCTCTCTCCCCTCGCTCTCCTTATCCCTCCCCCTTCATCTCTAGTGTTGCTGGCCATAAAAGCCCAGTAACTGCTCATCCTATCCATCCTAACCTCCTCTCTCTCCTTCCTCCCATTCCCCCTTTCTCCATCCTCACCTTTCCAACTCCTCCCTCTATCCTCAAATTCTGTCTACTCATCTCTCTATGAATTTCTATCTTTTACCACACCAATTCCCTCCCTCCCTTTCATCCTCTTTCCCATTCTCTTCATCGGTCCTTCATTCTAGAGTACATTTCATCATCTATCCTCCATCCCTCACCTTTATTCCTCTGAAATGTATTTTTAATCAAAAATAAAAATCCTCCTCCATCACCCAGTTTCCCCTCTCTCCCTCCTTTTCTCAATTCCTCATTCCCTTCTCTAACTAGGATGGGTCTATTGTCAGGCCATTACTGTAAAAGAGAAGGAATGTGTTGTTAATAACCTACCTAAATAAAGGTAATAAATCAAGGTAATGCCTTCTCTCTTCCCTCCCTCCATCCACCCCTCCTCCCCATCCCTCACCTGGATGTGTCTCTTGCTGATCTGTTGGGTGATGTGGACTCGTCCCGTGCTGGGGTCCACCCCTGCCAGGGGTACCGCCGCCTCCCCGATGACATCATCACGGGCAAAGCGGTCAAAGCTAAGCACCAGGAAGTGCAGCGTGAGGTCAGGCAGTGTGCTGTAGGCCACGCCGTAGAACGTAAACGTCTCGTCAAATACTGGCGCCAGGGTCTTCCTCAGAACGCGGGTCTGCAGAGCAATCGCTTTTATTTCAGTCTGGTTGCTATTGTGACAGTAGCACTTAAACAGTTACAGTGACACTAACACTATCTTTTACAATAACAAATAACAGGGATAATGCAGGGCTCTTCAAACTTTTCTTGCCTCATGTTTGCAATAATAAAAGCATATGGCGTCATCTTATTTTGATCTAAATCTGTAATAATGATAATTCACATAATTCAATAATAACAGTATTAGCCTAATTGGGACTGCAACCCTGAATACCTAAACCCTCAACAAAGCAAATCAAAGAAAACAGTGGAAAGGAACAACCTTGTAGGTAGGAAGAAACCTCCAGAGGAACCAGACTCACCTTGACCCGGTGCTTCTTTTCTGGCAATATGGTCATCTTCACGTAGGGGTCCGAGCTACCCGCCTGCTCGTCCACGGCGGGAAGACCATGGGCGCCAACAATGGTCACCACCAGCGCCTTCTTGGGGAAGTTGTAGTCCACCACCAGGCTGAGGGTACCTAGGGCAGCGGGCGGCATGGTGTTGCCCTCTCCCTGACACGGGGTAAAGGGCGAGGCTGTCTTGCTGGCGTCACAGCTACTGCTGCTGCTGTTACCCCTGGAGCTGCTCTCCAGGCAGCAGTAGTCGGAGCGGATGGGCAGCGCCTTCTCTAACCTAGGCTGTCCAGCAGGGGGCAGTAGGTGGCTCATCTGCAGGTTGGTGGAGCTGTTGAGCAGGCCCGTTTCTGGGTCGACGTCCACCAGCATCACCCTTCCTCCTCCCCCTCTTCCTCGCTCACCATTACGACCCCACTCGACACCGGATCCGCTGCCATTTCGCGAGGAGTCCGGGCGTCGACCCACACGGACTATCTTCTTGTTACTAAGTGTCTCCGGGTAGATGCTGATTCCCTTGAGCATGTGGATGAACTTGTAGGGCGGATCCACGGCCTGGTCGCAGGGACCTGATTGGAGCTTGTAGCTGCCCGTCATCTGACGGTAGCGACGCTGGCAGCAGGTCCAGAGGAAGACGGCCACCGTGACTGAGACCACCAGGACCCCGGCGCCCAGGAAGCCCGCCAGCACCGGGGACACGTCTGAGAAGGGTGGCGGAAGAGAAAGAGGGACAGAACAGAGAAAGGTTATTCATTTGATCTTATCATTTCCTTTCCATCGTTATAAACCCCATTTCTTCAACACTGATGGGTTGAAAGCCTTATTAAACAGGAAGATCTGAACTTTTTTAAACTGCCTAAAACAAACAAATGAAGAACGCGTGAGATATGACACACAAGGTAGGATAACATCAAAAAGCATCACTCTCTGCCTAAAGTGAGAACATGAAAGGCTGTCAAAAAGATGTGCTAAAAAGCAGGAAAAAGAGGTTCAAAACACAAATAAACCTTAAATGGATGAAATTGATAAATGTGGTAGGATCAAAGGATTTCAGTTTGTCCCTGTTCATGTTTCTTGGGGCCTTGTCAGATGAGGAAGTTGAAGTTGCTGTAATCCTACTGCAACGACTTATAATATGTTTTACACCATGTTTACACAGCGCATTTTGGAAAACACACAACACCACTGACCTCAATTTGGACTGCGAGCGGTACCGGAGCGCCAAGTCTAGGTCCAAGAGGATTCTAAACAGTTTCTACCCCCAAGCCATAAGACTCCTGAACATCTAATCAAATTGCAACCCAGACTATTTGCAATGCCCCCCCCGATTAAACCACTGCTACTCTCTGTTGTTATTATCTATGAATAGTCACTTTAATAACTCTACCTACATGTACTCAACTAACTGTATATAGTCCTCAACCCCTGTATATAATCTCGCTATTGTTATTTTACTGCTGCTCTTGAATTACTTTTATTTCTTATTTGTATTTTTTTTTAAACTGCATTGTTGGTTAGGGGCTCGTAAGTGAGCATTTCACTGTAAGGTCTACCTACACCTGTTGTAATCGGCGCATGTGACTCATAAAATTGGATTTGATTTCTCTCTAAAACCCCACTTTGTAAGTTACCTATTAGAATGCGACAATAATTTGTGTCGTTCTGGCTTGGACAAGGCTTATAGTTGCTTTAATACGGACTCGTTCTCTGAGGCCTCTTCACCAGCCCTGTAGTCTCACACACACACATACACACCGTAATTAGTGTTGTAATGAGTCCAAATACTAACCTGTGACAGCTCTACCTTGTTATAACTGAACTTCAGTAAAGGCTGCAATGTCAAAAGTCTTTTTTTAAACAAGCCTATAATAGTTTTTGACAGGCTTGCCTTAGAACTATCATTGGCCTAAACTTTTAACAGCAATTTAGCCTGCACATATGGGTACCCTTATGCCCAGGTAAGTGCTATCAGTCATCTACTGATGGTGTAGGTAGATTAAGGTTTGGTGATGCTGGTCACATTTTCTCAGGAACTGATTGACAGAGGCACAATGTCTATCTTTGAGTAAAGCAGTGGGTTCTCAGTCTTGTTGCTAATGTTTAAACTATCTCTGTAATGTTACTTTTGTTTACTACATTACTATGCATGTTGACTACCATGAAAATGTGGTTTCCTTCGCCCTCTCCTTCAATTTAAACCATTTTATTCAAATGAAGCCATTTTCCCCAATAACATTCTGTCTTTCCTTCACTGTCCTCTCCCTCTCTATCTTGTCTCATTTGGGTGGCCCTGGCAACAGCGGGGGCCCCTCTCCCGTCGAGCTGGTCGGTCTGAGCTGTTTGGAATTCTGAGTTCACCCCGGAGCGGATGAGAAGAGGATGTGCGTTCCACCGTCTCCACACATAATCAGACTCCAGAAGCCATCGAGAGAGTTGGTGGGGGGGGTTTACTCACACACTGGCACACACACACACACTAAGAAACACGGAGCCTGGTATACAGTGTGAGAGTGTTTTCCAGTTAATGGACACCCGTTATTGTCATGTACGGTAATGTGGTGAGGGATGGAAGCCTCTGGAAAAGCGTGTCTGTGTGTGTGTGTGTGGTCAGGGGTGTGAAGAGTGTAGTATTCAGCACGCGTCATGCGGTATTGCTCCATCAGGGGCGGGACAGGGACCCGGGGCGTATGTAAGGTTCTGCATACAAATCATCAGTGCACACTATAGAGCAGGGACCTCCAGCACTACTGAGTCTGCAGGCTATCACTCCAGTCCTGCAATAACACACCTGATTTAGCCAATCATTGTCCAGACTGTAGAGATCATGAATGTGTGGATTGCGTGTGCGTTGCATGCTTGTGTGCGGTTGAAAGACACTGCTGTACGGCTGCACTGATCACAGCTATAATGAGGCCTCAAGAGCCTCATTATTTCTCCTTTTCTCCTGCGAGTTCTATGTAAAACAACTCAGCAGCAAGGAAAACTGGGAGGTGAACTACACTATACACACTTAGCATAAAGAATGTTCATGCACTTACAGTAAAAACACTCACATACTGCATTCACAAAAAGCCACCGATGCAAATGCATAAACAACTAAATAAATAAAAGCCCTGAATTATGCATGCCGTTGTCATGGGAATTGTCATGGAAGTTCAATTCGTTTTTTTGTGTAAACGCACCAATTTGCTCACTAATAGGTTTAAAGGGACTATATTACAGTGTAGTCTACGGAATACATAGTTGTTTGTGACTGTTCACTTGTTTACTGTAAAGGCAATCATGTTATATGGTAAAAGCCATTCTGACTTCTGTATGGAGTCAAGTCAGCCTCTAGAATGAGTCATTCTCTATATCTCACTGACCTCTCCTTGGGTCTATGAATGAATACAGATACTGATGAATACAGATGAATGTCAATGTCTCATTCAACATGATGTGTCTTCCTAACAATGGTATCAACACACTTGGAAATTCAAGTGAAGTGCAGCTCATATTTATGCGTTTCACATGGGGATGTCTGCCAACTGAAGAGATTCCTCCCACCAGAGTTGTGTTCAATAGGACACACGGAAAACGAAAGTCTGTGTTCATGTTGGGCAAGTTCTGGCAGCATCTCTCAGTTTCAAAATGTTTCAGGACGTTTTCTCCCTACTGAACACGACCCATGTGTCATGTAAAAGGCTGCGGGATAGGCCTGAAACTGAAACAAGAAGCCACACCCACCAATGGACATCCTAATGATTTCACTTCCGGCGCCGACAGAGATGTCCGCCTCGCTTCTCGTTCCTAGGAAACTATGCAGTATTTTGTTTTTTTACCGTGTTATTTCTTACATTGGTACCCCAGGTAATCTTAGGTTTCATTACATACAGTCGGGAGGACCTACTGAATATAAGAGCAACATCAACGCACCATCATTACGACCAGGAATATGACTCTACCGAAGCGGATCTTGTGTTTTGCCTTCCAGCCAGGACAATGGATCGGATCCCAGCTGACGAACCAAAACAACGTCGCTGTAAAAGGGGCATATGAAGCGGTCTTCTGGTCAGGCTCCGGAGATGGCCCTGAACAAACTTTATTTGACTCTATGTAAACTGGAAACCACATATCATGAGGCTGCATTCATTGTAGCTGGGGATTTTAACAAGGCTAACCTGGATCATTGTTATTCTAACTTCCGTGACTCATATAAGGCCCTCCCCCGTCCTCCTTTCAGAATAGCTGACCACGACTCCATTTTGTTGCTTCCAGCCTATAGACAGAAACTAAAACAAGAAGCTCCCGCGCTCAGGTCTGTTCAATGCTGGTCTGACCAATCTGATTCCACTCGTCAAGACTGCTTCGATCACGTGGATTGGGATATGTTCTGGATTAGGATATGTTCCGCATTGCGTCCAACAACAACATTGACAAATACGCTGATTCGGTGAGCGAGTTCATTAGAAAGTGCATTGGCAATGTCGTACCCATAGCAACTATTAAAACATTCCCAAACCAGAAACCGTGGATTGATGGCAGCGTTCGCGCAAAACTGAAAGCGTGAACCACTGCTTTTAACCAGGGCAAGGTGACCGGAAACATGACCGAATACAAACAGTGTAGCTTTTCCCTCCGCAAGGCAATCAAACAAGCTAAGCGTCAGTATAGAGACAAAGTAGAGTCGCAATTCAACAGCTCAGACACAAGAGGTATGTGGCAGGGTCTACAGTCAATCACGGATTATAAAAAGAGAACCAGCCCCATTGCTGACCAGGATGTCTTGCACCCAGACAGACTAAATAACTTCTTTGCCCGCTTTGAGGACAATACAGTGCCACTGACACGGCCCGCTACCAAAACCTGCGGTCTCTCCTTCTCTGCAACCGACGTGAGTAAAACATTTAAACGTGTTAACCCTCGCAAGGCTGCAGGCCCAGAAGGCATCCCCAGCCGCGTCCTCAGAGCATGCGCAGACCAGCTTGCTGGTGTGTTTACGGACATATTCAATCAATCCTTATCCCAGTCTGCTGTTCCCACATGCTTCAAGAGGGCCACCATTGTTCCTGTTCCAAAGAAAGCTAAGGTAACTGAGCTAAACGACTACCGACCCGTAGCACTCACTTCCGTCATCATGAAGTGCTTTGAGAGACTAGTCAAGGACCATATCACCTCCACCCTACCTGACACCCTAGACCCACTCCAATTTGCTTACCGCCCCAATAGGTCCACAGACGATGCAATCGCAACCACACTGCCCTAACCCATCTGGACAAGAGGAATACCTATGTGAGAATGCTGTACATTGACTACAGCTCAGGATTTAACAACATAGTACCCTCCAAACTCGTCATCAAGCTCGAGACCCTGGGTCTCGACCCCGCCCTGTGCAACTGGGTACTGGACTTCCTGACGGGCCGCCCCTAGGTGGTGAGGGTAGGTAACAACATCTCCACCCCGCTGATCCTCAACACTGGGGCTCCACAAGGGTGCGTTCTGAGCCCTCTCCTGTACTCCCTGTTCACCCACGACTGGATGGCCATGCACGCCTCCAACTCAATCATCAAGTTTGCGGACAACACTACAGTGGTAGGCTTGATTACCAACAACAACGAGACGGCCTACAGGGAGGAGGTGAGGGCCCTCAGAGTGTGGTGTCAGGAAAATAACCTCACACTCAACGTCAACAAAACTAAGGAGATGATTGTGGACTTCAGGAAACAGCAGAGGGAACACCCCCCTATCCACATCGATGGAACAGTAGTGGAGAGGGTAGCAAGTTTTAAGTTCCTCGGCATACACATCACAGACAAACTGAATTGGTCCACCCACACAGACAGCGTTGTGAAGAAGGCGCAGCAGCAAACAAACTTATACAGATGCACAATGGAGAGCATCCTGTTGGGCTGTATCGCCGCCTGGTACGGCAACTGCTCCGCCCACAACCGTAAGGCTCTCCAGAGGGTAGTGAGGTCTGCACAACGCATCACCGGGGGCCAATTACCTGCCCTTCAGGACACCTACACCACCCGATGTCACAGGAAGACCATAAAGATCATCAAGGACAACAACCACTCGAGCCACTGCCTGTTCACCCCGCTATCATCCAGAAGGCAGGCGAGGTCAGTACAGGTGCATCATAGCAGGGACCGAGAGACTGAAAAACAGTTTCTATCTCAAGGCCATCAGACTGTTAAACAGCCACCACTAACATTGAGTGGCTGCTGCCAACATACTGACTCAACTCCAGCCACTTTAATAATGGGAATTGATTGTATCACTAGCCACTTTAAACATTGCCACTTAATATAATGTTTACATACCCTACATTACTCATCTCATATGTATATACTGTACTCTATACCATCTTGCCATCTTTATGTAATACATGTATCACTAGCCACTTTAAACTATGCCACTTTTATGTTTACATACCCTACATTACTCATCCCATATGTATATACTGTACTCGATGCCATCTACTGCATCTTGCCTATGCCGTTCTGTACCATCACTCAGTCATATATCTTTATGTACATATTCTTATCCCTTTACACTTGTGTGCATAAGGTAGTAGTTGTGGAATTGTTAGGTTAGATTACTCGTTGGTTATTACTGCATTGTCGGAACTAGAAGAACAAGCATTAACATCTGCTAACCATTTGTATGTGACAAATAAAATTGGATTTGATTTGATTCAGATTCACAACTGCAGTCTGCCAAGCCACCTTCTTTGGTTACAATCTGTGACTGGGGCCCAAAATCAACCTCAGTGGTCAGGAACAACTACACATAGTCACATTTGCTTAAGGTTACCTAACTCTGTTATAAAGCAAAGATGACAGAGGCCCCAGCTATCGACTACAATAATTCTGCGAGAGATTTTCTCTTGGAAGAAAATGATAGTAAAGGAAGAGAACTTAAAATTGTACTATCAAAAACCAACAGGTTTCAGCATAGCTGTCACGTTCTGTCCATCGTTCGTATGTGTTTTCCTTGTTTTAGTGTTGGTCAGGACGTGAGCTGGGTGGGTATTCTATGTTGTCTGTCTGGTTTGTCTATTTCTATGTTTGGCCTGATATGGTTCTCAATCAGAGGCAGGTGTTAGTCATTGTCTCTGATTGGGAACCATATTTAGGTAGCCTGTTTTGTGTTGGGTTTTGTGGGTGATTGTTCCTGTCTCTGTGTTTGCACCAGATAGGACTGTTTAGGTTTTCACTTTTCTTGTTTTGTATAGTCTGTTCATGTATAGTCGTCTTTATTAAAAACATGAATAACCACCACGCTGCATTTTGGTCCGCCTCACTTTCACCAGAGGAAAACCCTTACAATAGCAGCCTTCATTAGCCGTCATGCACCTTGGCTGAAATTAGTAGCCTGGTAAAACCAGACTGAACACAGCTCTTACAGCTCTCTTGAGTGCATCATTCAGTCTGGTTTGACCAGGCTAGAACTGGACTGGATGACCCCAGATGCTTGAAGCTGCAGGCGGCCACACCCCGGGCCACCAGTAAGCTGCATGTGCAGGGATTTAGCTTTAGTTTCAGCGGCCAATATTCGTATCCAGCAGTGAAGTCAGCTGGAGGGGCTTAGCAACAGTGCTGGAGGCAAGAATTGGGTCAGGGTTAGCAGGCACTTGTCCAGTTGTCACAGACAGGAGGATTTTAACAGCTTGACAAGCCAGACAGAAAAACTAAAATGGCCATGAAATGAAGGTGGCAAACACGGTTACTTGAGGATAAGAATCGGGGTAGAATTCAAAGGTAACAGGAAGAGAGAGGGAAATGGGCAGGAGAGAAAGGGGAGAAGAAATGGTGAATGAAAGAGAGAGAGTCAGGAAATGCGGTATGAATGAGTGGTGACTTTGGCTGCTAACGGAGAGACAACCAGTGAGACAAAGGATCCATAGCTAGGGCCCAGACGGAGAGTCGAGAGCAAGCGTGCCAGACAAACAGACTTTTGGGACATTTCTGAAGAGTGACAGTCACTTCCATGCCGGCCTTGGGAATTCAGAACAGCAGACACTTGTCTGCGTACCGCAGGGCATACCTCACGGCTAAACCATTTAGTCATTTTATCGTCAATAAAATCAGTTACTGGCATCTTGTCCTGCTTTCCCTTTCCTCTTTCTTCTTTTCTTCCCAGAGGCAATGTTTTACCTTTTCCCACACTCTATTTCTTAATCTCTCTCTTCCTCTCATCCACTCACTGTATCTCCATAGTGTCTACAGTAGCTGCCCACACCCACTCACTCCCCCTCTAGACAAAGACTCGACCACCCCCCCAACATTATTGATCATTGTGACCCCAGTGGGGCATTTTTTGGAGAGTCTTTAAAGCACAGCTGTGAAGCTCCCGTTGCCTAGACACATCCCCTGAGAGACAGACACAGAGAGAGAGACACAGACCAAAATGGTCAAGGTCTAAATGAAATAAAACCTTGAGTGAGTTCACATCTCGATAGCAATACTGAAGGCGACATCCAGGATTTCAAAAGGAACAAAATGCGTGAAAGGACAAGTGTGTGTACACGTGTCTGTGCATACGCAGGAGGCGTCCATTATTAATAGACTGCTGTAAATTGTTAATCACGAGCAATGATTCTATTGTCTGATTCATACGCGAGGAGGCGAGCAGGGAAGTGTGGGACTGTGGAGGAATACGGTAAGTGTCACGTCCTGACCTTAGTTCCTTTTTTATGTCTCTATTTTAGTTTGGTCAGGGCGTGAGTTGGGGTGGGCATTCTATGTTTTGTGTTCTATATTTTCCATTTCTATGTGTTTGGCCTGGTATGGTTCCCAATCAGAGGCAGCTGGCAATCGTTGTCTCTGATTAAGAACCATACTTAGGCAGCCTGTTTTTCCCACTTGAGTTGTGGGTAGTTGTTATCTGTCTCTGTGTCTCTACCAGACAGGACTGTTTCGGTTATGCTTTTGTTTACTTTGTGTTTCAGTGTTCAGTTCTCGAATAAATCTAACATGGACACTTACCATGCTGCATCTTGGTCCTCTCCTTCCAACAGCCGTTACAGAACTACCCACCAAAAAAGGACCAAGCAGCGTGGTCACCAGGAGCTGCGTGGAATGGACTCATGGACATGGGAGGACATTCTGGACGGGAAGGGTTCCTACACATGTGAGGAGATCCTGGCTGGAAGGGATCGCCTCCCATGGGAACAGGTGGAGGCAGCCAGGAGAGCGGAGGTAGCAGGTAAAGGGAGCCAGCGCTTTGAGGGAACACGGCTAGCAAGGAAGCCGGAGAGGCAGCCCCAAAAATGTGTTGGGGGGGGGGACACGGGGAGTGTGGCTAAGTCAGGTAGGAGACCTGAGCCAAATCCCTGTGCTTACCGTGGTGAGAGGTTGACCGGGCAGGCACCGTGTTGTGTCGTAAGGCGCACGGTGTCCCCAGTGCGCAGGCATAGCCCGGTGCGCTACATCGCAGCTCCTCGTATCGGCCGGGCTAGAGTGGGCATCGAGCCAGGAGCTATGAAGCCGGCTCAGCGCATCTGGTCTCCAGTGCGTCTCCTCGGCCCGGGGTATATGCCACCAGCCCTACGCACGGTGTCCCCGGTTCACCAGCACAGCCCAGTGCGGTCTGTTCCACCCTGCCGCACATGCCGGGCTTCGGGGAGTATCCAGCCAGGACAGGTTGTGCAGGCTCGGTGCTCCAGACCTCCAGTGTGCCTCCACGGTCTGGTCCATCCGGTGCCTCCTCCACGCACCAGGCTGTCTCTCTCCTGTCCAGCGCTTCCAGCCTCCCTCCTGTCCTGTGGAACGGTCATTAAGACACTAACAGCTTACAGACAGTAGGCAATTAAGGTCACAGTTATGAAAGCTTAGGACACTAAAAGAGGCCTTTCTACTGACTCTGAAAAACACCAAAAGAAAGATGCCCAGGGTCCCTGCTCATCTGTGTGAACGTGCCTTAGGCATGCTGCAAAGAGTCATAAGGACTGCAGATGTGGCCAGGGTAATAAATTGCAATGTACGTACTGTGAGACGCCTAAGATAGCGTTACAGGGAGACAGGATGGACAGCTGATTGTCCTCGCAATGGCAGACCACGTGTAACAACACCTGCACAGGATCGGTACAGCCGAACATCACACCTACGAGACAGGTACAGGATGGCAACAACAACTGCCCGAGTTACACCAGGAATGCAAAATCCCTCCATCAGTGCTCAGACTGTCCGCAAGAGGCTGAGAGAGGCTGGACTGAGGGCTTGTAGGCCTGTTGTAAGGCAGGTCCTCACCAGACATCACAGGCAACAACGTCGCCTATGGGCACAAACCCACCGTCGCTGGACCAGACAGGACTGGCAAAAAGTGCTCTTCACTGAGAAGTCACAGTTTTGTCTCACCAAGGGTGATGCTCAGATTTGCGTTTACCGTCGAAAGAATGAGCGTTACACCGAGGCCTGTACTATGAAGCGGGATTGATTTGGAGGTGGAGGGTCCGTCATGGTCTGAGGCGGTGTGTCACAGCATCATCGGACTAAGCTTGTTGTCATTGCAGGCAATCTCAACACTGTGCATTACAGTGGTATCCTTCCTGCAGGCTCATCCTGACATGACCCTCCAGCATGACAATGCCACCAGCTATACTGCTCGTTCTGTGTGTGATTTCCTGTAAGACAGGAATGTCCGTGTTCTGCCATGGCCAGCGAAGAGCCCGGATCTCAATCCCATTGAGCACATCAGGGACCTGTTGGATCGGAGGGTGAGGGCTAGGGCCATTCCCCCCAGAAATGTCTGGGAACTTGCAGGTGCCTTGGTGGAAGAGTGGGATAACATCTCACAGCAATAACTACAAATCTGGTGCAGTCCATAAGGAGAAGATGCACTGCAGTACTTAATGCAGCTGGTGGCCACACCAAATACTGACTGTTACATTTGATTTTGACCCCCCTTTGTTCAGGGACACATTATTCCATTTCTGTTAGTTACATGTCTGTGGAATTTATTCAGTTCATATCTCAGTTGTTGAATCTTGTTATGTTCATACAAATATTTACACATGTTTAGTTTGCTGAAAATAAATGCTGTTGAAAGTGAGAGGACGTTTATTTTTTTGCTGAGTTTACTTTATGAATGCATTGTCACAAATCAACGTGCAGTTTCTAGCGAACTAGCCTGCTAATATTAGCTTTACCAGCCTGCTAACATTACCTTAGCACTGAATCAGTCAGCCATTTTAAAATTGCAGTCATTTAGCGGACGCTCTTATCCAGAGCGACTTACAGAAGCAATTAGGGTTAAGTGCTTTGCTCAAGGGCAGATGGTCCAATTTTTCACCTAGTTGGCTCAGGGATTTGAACCAACGCTCTTAACCGCTAGGCTACCTGCAAAATAGATAGCACGCAAGCACTAAGCTATCTGGATTCTGAGGTGGGAAAAGTTACAAAACTCCCGTAGCCTACTTAACAGAGAACATCCCAAAAGTTGACAAAACAAAAAGGAGAACAGACGAGGTACTACACCATTAGTGCAAGCAGGTATGATTTTCGCTTTCATTGAGCCCACAGCAATAAAGCACGAGAGCCTGCCATGCTAAAGTGTTTCCACTAGATAACACAGCCACAAAGACTGTGACGAGCATGAGGTGTGGCTAACGTTAGCCAGCTTGAGCAAACTAGCTTAAACTCTGAAGCACAAAGTAGATCCTCCATATGACGTTGAGGGGACTTTCGAAGTTATCCGGAAATAAGTCAATAAATATGAAACAACTAGGGTTGCTAAATTCCTGGAACTTTCAACAAATTCCCTTGTTTTCCAGAAATTGTGGTTGCAGGATTCCAGGATTTTCTGCTTATTCTCTCCTGATTCCAGAAATCTCCAACCGGGATTTCGGGAAAACCAGGGAATTTATTGAAAGTTCCCCGAATTTTGCAACCCTAGTAATAACCACCCCAAAAATTACCATGTTTGTACTTATAGGTAACCAGGTAGTGACTAAAACTAAGTTACTAAGTCTTTGACCACACTGTGTTGTTACATTGTTGAGTAAAAACTAATGTTTCCTACCCGTCCCGCTCAGGAGTGACCGCTAACTTCCTGAAAGGTGACGTCAAGGTGCATGGAAACATTACATTCTGAAGTACCTCCATTACACAGAGTCATGTGTCTCGAGAATTTTTCAAATAACCCAAACACTCATATAAACATTCTTGTAAGCAATCTCTTTTCCCTCTTACACGTACAACATATATCACACAGTAAGACATTAACAAAGACAAAACATCTGTAAACATCCATCTCCCCTACTGCCATCAACACGCCAAGGTAAATCACTGCTGCTCAGCTTCACAGGACTAAGCTAAAAGACTATCTAAACCACCTTTCACAAAACGTTAGCTTCCTCGGTGTGTGTTTCTTCATCCTGAAATCTCAGTGAACAAGAGTAATACAGACAGACATCTTGTCCCGAGGTGGATTGTGCTGTATTTCACCACTGTGTGAGAAAGGAGCTTGTCACTCTGACACCAGTCACTATGGCATTAAATCACAAGCGCTGTTCCGGCTAGGCCGGACACACTGCATAGAGAAGGTACAGAGAGAGATGGAGGGAGGGAGGGGAAGAGAGGTGAGGAGGGTAGGACTGTGTGTCACTGTCAGCTCACCCCTTCATCCAGGCTAGTCTTCCTCAGTGAGACATGTACCCCCAAAGAGACAAAGAAAGGCAATAACATAAGGGTACTGTGCTCCCGAGTGGCGCAGCAGTCTAACATGCTGACCACACCGCTCGCAACTTTACACATACGTGCTAGTCAATCATTGCACCCGCTCGCCTCAGTGAGCGTCTGCGTGGCCAGGTGCCAAAATAGAAATAGGTTCTATTTGTGAGGCTCAATTCACTGCAAGTCTGCCCTCTCCCATCTCCTCATTGGTTTTAAAGAGCATATACCCACGTGCCATCTCCTCATTGGTGTTTAGGAGCATATACCCACATGGGTGATTGAAAGATGAACTGACGTCTACACGCCAGTCGGATGTAGTAATGCACCGTAAAGTTGGTTGCCAACCGCCATATAAAGTCCAAAGAAGTTAAAAAGAAGCCTGAGGAAGGAGGAGAGATGTCGAGAAAGGAATTCGGTTTACCGTTTTATCTGTGGATTAATTGTCGGAGTAGAGGACCTTGTGCATTTCAGGTAAAATAACAGCCCAATGTTTATATCCCAGGACAACAGCAAGCTAGCTAGCTAAATTGCCATAAATGTTTAATGCTTTTCGACCAGTCCCCAAATTAATAGAATTGGTTCAGAGTTTGTTTTGATATTTCAACCTGCATGTCATGATCGTGTTTGGTGTGGGGGTACAAAATCAACATGCGCACGATCGCGCATGCACGCATCCAGTTTGGTCAGCATGTAAGGCACTGCATCTCAGTGCCAGAGGCGTCACTAGAGACCCTGGTTCGATCCTGGGCTGTATCACAACCGACCGTGATCGGGAGTCCTATAGGGCACAATTGGCCCAGCATCGTCCTGGATAGGGGAGGGTTTGGCCGGGGTAGGCCATCATTGTAAATAAGAATTTGTTCTTAACTGACATGCCTAGTTAAATGAAGGTTAAATAAAACAATTAAATGCCAAATAAGTACACCAATAAGAATGAGATTCTTCAAAGTAGCCACCCTTTGCTTTGATGACAGCATTGCACACTCTTGGCATTCTCTCAACCAGCTTCATAAGGTAGTCACCTGGAATGCATTTTAATTAGTATGTGTGCCTTATTAAAAGATCAGTTGTGGAATTCCTTTCCTTCTTAATACATTTGGGCCAATCGGTTGTGTTGTGACAAGGTAGGGGTGGTACACAGAAGATAGACCTATTTGGTAAAATACCAAGTCCATATTAGGCAAGAACAGCTCAAATAAGCAAAGAGAAATGACAGTCCATCATTGCCTTAAGACATGAAGGTCAGTCAATCCGGAAAAGTGCAGTTGCAAAAACCATCAAGCGCTATGATGAAACTGGCTCACACGAGGAACGCCACAGGAAAGGAAGACCCAGAGTTACCTCTGCTGCAGAAGATAAGTTAATTAGTGTTACCAGCCTCAGAAATCGGCAATTAACTGCACCTCAGATTGACTTCAAAGAGTTCAAGTAACAGACACATCTCAACATCAAATGTTCAGAGGAGACTGCGTGAATCAGGACTTCATGGTCAAAGAAACCACTACTAAAGGACACCAATAATAAGAAGAGAATGGCTTGGGCTAATAAATACAAGCAATGGACATTATCCAGGTGGAAATCTATCCTTTGGGTTGATGAGTCCAAATTTAGAATTTTGGTTCCAACCGCTGTCTCTTTGTGAGACACAGAGTAGGTGAACGGATGATTTCCGCATGTGTGGGTCCCACCGTGAAGCATGGAGGAGATGGTGGGATGGTGTGTGGGTGCTTTGCTGGTAACACTGCCAGTGATTTACTTAGAATTCAAGGCCCACTTAACCAGCATGGCTACCGCAGCATTCTGCAGCGATACGCCATCCCATCTGGTTTTCGCTTAGTGGGACTATCATTTGTTTTTCCACACGGCAATGACCCAACACACCTCCAGGCTGTGTAAGGGCTATTTAACCAAGAAGGAGAGTGATGGAGTGCTATATCAGATGACCTGGCCTCCACAATTACCCGACCTTAACCCAATTGATAAGGTTTGGAATGAGTTGGCCCGCAGAGTGATGGAAAAGCAGCCAACAAATGCTCAGCATATGTGGGAACTCCTTCAAGACTGCTGTTGGAAAAGCATTCCAGGTGAAGCTGGTTGAGAGAGTACCAAGAGTGTACAAAGCTGTCATCCACACAAAGGCTGACTTCTTTGAAGAATCTCAAATATAAAATATATTTATATTTTTGAACACTTTTTTGGTTACTACATGATTCCATGTGTTATTTCATAGTTTTGATTTCTTCACTATTATTCTACAATGTAGAAAGTAGTTTAAAAAAAAAGAAAAAACCTTGAATGAGTAGGTGCGTCCAAACTTTTGACTGGTACTGTGTGTGTGTGTGTGTGTGTGTGTGTGTGTGTGTGTGTGTGTGTGTGTGTGTGTGTGTGTGTGTGTGTGTGTGTGTGTGTGTGTGTGTGTGTGTGTATATATTTATTTATTTTCTCGTGGATTTGATTATATAATCTTGAAGCCCGTTCAAAACGGTATGGGACTGGATACGGAAGTAAAGCAGAAGGGGTCATCACTTTCATATTATATTTTCCAGAACAGTTACTGCAAGTATAGGGGATGCATAACCAGGCCAGCTCAGTACAACTTGTTTTGGCTCAGCTCAGTAGTGTGAAAATCCTTAAGGTGGGGTAAACTGCAGCTGTTCCCTCCAGCTTTGGCACTGGGCTCAATTCGGAGGGAAAATCCACCCATGAATCAAAACAAAAGCAATGAAAGTTGCTCTGGGAGATAGTTATCTGTTAAGGAGAGGAATTATGCTAATATGAATTTAACAATGCAGACAAATTGATAATCAAGAGAAGATATAACAGAGAGTCCTTTTGTTGGTGTAATTAGACCCCACGCCCTCACTGAGGAGCTGCTCCAACACTCCAGACACAAACAAACAACATTAGCACCTCTACCCTTCACTGCACACACAAAACAATCTCTACAGGAGGTATTTTATTTTCATAGAAAATTCGGTTTGGAAAAGAGGAGAGTTTGAATGTGTCTTACTAATTTTGTCAATGTGATGTGTCTCATCCTGTCCTGTTAGTTGTCTGCACTGGTTGTTGTGTAATCGATTGTTGAGTAATTGCAGGTGTAAACCATATATTTATACAGTAGGCTAAATATATGCATGTGACTGGGTGTAGTTAGTTTTTGAAATATTTGTCCACTCATTCTCTTAATAATAACATATTCTGCCCAGAGTTAAGCCCCATAGTTAATGCTTTAACTCTGACATGGGAGCATGGTGCACTAGGCTATTGGCAAAACATCCATCAATGCTTCCCACCATCCCACAGTGACTTAACTAGATTACACTGACCACGCAAATTAATTGCCCAGCGAGTGAGGTTTTTGGGCAGACGTGAGAGACCACCATCCACCCTGCCCAAATGTTCTGTTACGCTATGGACAAAGGGTCCAGTTCAGCAATTCGGATAGATATTCTTTCAAATAAGAGAAGACCGGGCAGTCGTGCACAGTTGATGCCAAGCCTCAAGAATAGATTGAACGTCATCATCCTCTCAAACCCACACGCACAGTCAAAAGCTATTCGAGAAGGATGGAGAAGTGCCTTTCAAACGGGTCTCACCTTTAACAATAAACCTGTACCGCGCACGAGATTAACCAGAAGTCACTATATATTGGTTTATATATAAATGTCAAAAGGCACATTTTCATTCAGTCGATATCCCCTGTCAACATTCCTCCTGCAAGACAAAATATGACGAAGCAATAGTGGCTACCGCCGGAAA
Organism: Oncorhynchus keta; assembly: GCF_023373465.1. Taxonomy (NCBI): domain Eukaryota; kingdom Metazoa; phylum Chordata; class Actinopteri; order Salmoniformes; family Salmonidae; genus Oncorhynchus; species Oncorhynchus keta. The sequence continues at coordinate 34,757,364 of NC_068439.1, forward strand.
CTAACGCACGCATGACCATACATTTTCATGTATAGGCCTATTTGTAATCCCAACCAATTAAACATAGACAACAGGCCTATGCTCAGTTTTAAAATGATTAGAATCGTTGACACTGTCGAGGCCTTGATAGGTCTGTGTTCTCCCCTCTGAACATTGTTGATTAAAAAATATACTTACTCCCTAAATCCACATAGTTTAAAGAGGCTTCCCATATTCTAGGGGTCTTTTTTATGTCTTCCTGCTATTGGTTGAAAGCGACTGTATTTAATTATCAGAATAACATCACTGTAGGAGATAAGACTCACAAGAAGGAATCAACCATGTAGGCAACACGTCACTCGTGTCGTTTTAAATGTTAAATCGACGTGTGCCATTTAATTTCAAACATTAAATGAATTGAATATAGTACAAAAAACGAGACTAAACAACGAATGTAGCACCTGGGGTCTTTCAGCCTTGTTAGGCCAATAAGACACCATTTAGAATCTGAGAACCTGAGAAACACTCATTTTTTTCGGTTAGCCTAAAACAGTTGTCTGGCATGTTATTTATCATGAGGAAAAACATGTAATAATATGTCTTACCATATGCTGGTCTTAAATTGGTTATCTCAGCCATTTTGGGGTTCAAAAGGCTGTTGTCCCCCCCAAAATTAAAATAACAACAAATTAAACTCGGTGGCTTCTAATTTATTTCCATTAATGATATTGTCCCTACGCTTTTTCTTTAGGTCAGTAGTCTATATCAGCCGGGCGATGAGGCGACGATGTTTTTGACGGTCGTATTTTCCTCAGTCCGAAATTATTGTTGTGATTCAGTGGCTTCTCAAGGATGCTCTCGCAATTGCGCTTGCTTCAGCACACTCCTGTCTCGAGCTCAAGTCGGGTGCGGTTGCTGAGCAAGACGGCAACAACCAGCCTTGAGGACCCCCCCTGACAACCGTGAGTTTAAGGGAGAATATTCTTGATTCCTCGCATGCTCTCTTCTCGCCTCTTTAACAAAACCCATTGGATGAGAAGGTCAGAGGGGCGGGACCTCTGACCTTCTCATCCAATGGGTTTTGTTAAAGAGGCAAAACGACAGGGTTTAAGGAATCAAGGAAACTCAAATGAGATTCTCCCTTGGAAATGTCTGGTTGCGAGATCCAATCATATCACCATTTGCTACCGCGAAGTTACCGATAATTGCCCTAACCAACCAGAAGACAGCAACGCTACCAAGAATTGGCGAATGAGAACAAAGCAGTGGCATTGGCCAATGGGGATAGGGCTAGGGCAGGACACAGAAAAGGAGCATCTGTCCTATAACTTTTTTTTGGACTAGTGAAATACAACTTTTTCACAGCATAGTAACCAACTTGGAAAAAATTAATTGATAAGTTGACGTACTTTTATTTTTTAACCCCTACAGATGTTGGATCTTAACTTGATTACTCTTTTGCCACTGAGAATTTTCCTGTTGCGTCAGGAAATTCAAATGAGCCTCATGATTAGTTCACTACAGCTCAGCGTTCAACACCATAGTGCCCACGAAGCTCATCACTAAGCTAAAGACCCTGGGACAAAACAACTCCCTCTGCAACTGGATCCTGGACTTCCTAACAGGCCACCCCCAGGTGGTAAAGGTTGGCAACAACACATCTGCCATGCTGATCCTCAACACTGGGGCCCTTCAGGGGTGTGTACTTAGTCCCCTCCTGTACTCCCTGTTCACCCACGACTGCGTAGCCAAACACGACTCCAACACCATCATTAAGTTTGCTGATGACACAACAGTGGTAGGCCTGATCACCGACAACGATGAGACAGCCTATAGGAAGCAGGTCAGAGAACTGGCAGTGTGGTGCCAGGAAAACAACCTCTCCCTCAATGTGAGCAAGACAAAGGAGCTGATCATGGACTACAGAAAAAGGCAGGCCGAACAGGCTCCCATTAACATCAACGGGGCTGTAGTGGAGCGGGTCGAGAGTTTCAAGTTCCTTGGTGTCCACATCACCAACAATCTATCATGGTCCAAACACACCAAGACTGTTGTGAAGAGGGCACGACAAAACCTTCCCCCCCCCCAGGAGACTGAAAAGATTTGGCATATGTCCCCAGATCCTCAAAAATGTCAACCATCGAGAGCATCCTGACCGGTTGCACCACTGCCTGGTATGGCAACTGCTCGGCATCTGACCGTACAATAAGGCGCTACAGAGGGTAGTGCGTACAGCCCAGTACATCACCGTGGCCAAGCTTCCTGTAATCCAAGACCTATATAATAGGCGGTGTCAGAGGAAAGCCCATAAAATTGTCAGAGACTCCAGTCACCTAAGTCATAGACTTTTCTCTGCTACTGCACGGTAAGCGGTACCAGAGCGCCAAGTCTAGGACCAAAGGCTCCTTAACAGCTTCTACCCACAAGCCATAAGACTGCTGAACAACTAATCAAATGGTCACCGGACTATTACATTGACCCCCCCATTTGTTTTGTACACTGCTGCTACTCGCTGTTTATTATCTATGCATAGTCACTTCACCCCTACCTACATGTACAAATGACCTCTAACCGGTACACCCGCACACTGACTCGGTACCGGTACTCCCTGTATATAGCCTCATTATTGTCATGTTATTGTGTTACTTTTTATTATTTTTTACTTTAGTTTATTTGGTAAATATTTTCTTAACTCCTCTTGAACTGCACTGTTGGTTACGGGCTTGTTGTATTCGGCACATGTGACAAATAAAGTTTGATTTGATTTGATTTCCTGACAATGAGCAGTTCTCTTTCTCCATGCGGAGGCAGTCGAGTCATTGGGATCAGGCCTGCTATCAAAATAATATTCTCTCACTCGCTCAAAACGCTAGGCCTAGGTCCTATTCCTGCAAGATTCAAATGTACAAAAATGGATCTGAAATGCCATAATGTCCATATATAGGACTACTCTGTCGGTTCGTTTCACGCTTATGATGTACATTTAACAAAAATATAAAAGCAACAATTTCAAAGATTTTTCTGAGTTAGAGTTCATATAAGGAAATCAGTCAAATTAAATAAATAAATTAGGTCCTAATCTATGGATTTCACATGACTGGGAATACAGATATGCATCTGTTGATCACAAATACTTGAACAAAAAGACTTGTTGGACAGATAGTGTAGTTGTCATTAAGTCTGTAAAAATACGTTACCTGGTTCTATTCATTCTGCTAAGGTCCATAACTCTCCTGCCTATTCCACTCATAGACTACTACCAACACCAAAGGCACGTTTGTATTGCTGTGCATGTGTGTTTCAACCCAAAAAGCCAATTTAATCATGTAGTGTGTGTTTTCATGTGCAGGTGATTAAAGGTGTGGGAGAGGCACATGGGGAAGATCTCAATTGCATACTCCATGCGTCCTCTCTCTGTAGAGAGTATGCAATTGAGATCTTCCCAGCTAACAATTCTACCTGTAATGTTCTCCTGTTGGAGTGTCCAGTTTTCCATTAGTTAGGTGAACATTGTATGTATAGTACCAGTTAAAAGTTTTGACACACCTACCCATTCAAGAGTTTTTCTTAATTTTTTACTATTTTCTACATTGTAAAATAACAGTGAAGACATCAAAACTGTGAAATAACACATATGGAATCATGTCGTAACCAAAAAAGTGTTAAACAAATCAAAATGTATTTTATATTTGAGATTATTCAAAGTAGCCACCCTTTGCCTTGATGACAGCTTTGCACACTCTTGGCATTCTCTCAACCAGCTTCATGAGGTAATCACCTGGAATATATTTAAATTAATTTGTAGAATTTATTTCCTTCTTAATGCATTTGAGCCAATCGGTTGTGTTGTGACAAGGTAGGGTGGTATACAGAATATAGCCTTATTTGGTCAAATTCAAAGTTCTTATTATGGCAAGAACAGCTGAAATAAGCAAAGAGAAAAGACAGTTCATCATTACTTTAAGACATGAAGGTCAGTCAATCCAGAAAATTTCAAGAACTTTCAAGAAAGTTTCTTCAAGTCCAATCGCAAAAACCATCAAGTGCTATGATGAAACTGGCTCTCACCACAGGACAAGAAGTCCCAGAGTTACCTCTGCTGCAGAGGAAAGTTAATTAGAGTTACCAGCCTCAGAAATGGGCAATTAACTTCACCTCAGATTGCAACTCATAGTGTTCAAGTAACAGACACATTCAGTCTTCCCAGCCTGGTGCAGGTCTACAATTTTGTTTCTGGTGTCCTTTGACAGCTCTTTGGTCTTGGCCATAGTGGAGTTTGGAGTGTGACTGTTTGAGGTTGTGGACAGGTGTCTTTTATACTGATAACAAGTTCAAACAGGTGCCATTAATACAGGTAACGAGTGGAGGACAGAGGAGCCTCTTAAAGAAGAAGTTACAGGTCTGTGAGAGCCAGAAATCTTGCTTGTTTGTAGGTGACCAAATACTTATTTTCCACCATAATTTGCAAATAGATTCATTAAAAATCCTACAATGTGATTTTCTGGATTTTTTTTCTAATTTTGTCTGTCATAGTTGAAGTGTACATATGATGAAAATTACAGGCCTCTCTCATCTTTTTAAGTGGGAGAACTTGCACAATTGGTGGCTGACTAAATACTTTTTTTGCCCCACTGTACACCTTAGCCAAATACATTTAAACTAAGTTTTCCACAATTCCTGACATTTAATCCTGGTAAAAATTCCCTGTTTTAGGTCAGTTAGGATCACCACTTTCTTTTAAGAATGTGAAATGTAAGAATAATAGTAGAGAGAATGATTTATTTCAGCTTTCATCACATTCCCATTGGGTCAGAAGTTTACATACGCTCAATTAGTATTTGGTAGCATTGTCTTTAAATAGTTTAATTTAAATCAAACGTTTCAGGTAGCCTTCCACAAGTTTCCCACAATAAGTTGCGTGAATTTTGTCCCATTCCTCCTGACAGTGCTGGTGTAACTGAGTCAGGTTTGTAGGCCTCCTTGATCGCACATGCTTTTTCAGTTCTGCCCCCAAATTGTCTATGGGATTGAGGTCAGGGCTTTGTGATGCCCACTCCAATACCTTGACTTGGTTGTCCTTAAGCCATTTTTCCACAACTTTGGAAGTATGCTTTGGGTCATTGTCCATTTGGAAGACCCATTTGAGACCAAGCTTTAACTTCCTGACTGATGTCTTGAGATGTTGCTTCAATATATCCACATAATTTTCCTACCTATTTTGTGAAGTGCACCAGTCCCTCCTGCAGCAAAGCACCCCCACAACATGATGCTGCCACCCCCGTGCTTCACGGTTGGGATAATGTCGGAGAACCTTGGACGGCCCTCAAACCAAGGGCTCAGTTTCTTGCAGGGCAGGCGGAGTGGGAGGTGCCTGATAGAAAGCCAGACACGATCCCCAGGGATGAACACAGGGGTCGCATTGCAGGGGTGATCTGCCTGCTCCTTTCGACGGCGGACGGCTGCGGGCCGGACCCACTCATTAACCGCAGGAGCTTCGGTCTGGCCCGGGGTCCACAGAGCCAGGGCCGGCTGAAAACCCAGAACACACTAGAAGGGGGTCAACCCAGTGGAGGAATGATGTAGCGAGTTCTGGGAGCGCCCACTCTCCCTGCTGGTCCTGACAATGACTCCTCAGGAACCTCCCCAGCTCCTGGCTCATCTCCACCTGCCCGTTTGACTGAGCCCATTATGCGGAAGTGAGGCTGTCCGTGACCCTGGGCTTCTCCATAAAGACTTTCCATACCCATGACGTGAATTGGGGACCACGGTCGGAGATAATATAATCTGGAAAGCCATAATGCCGAAAGACCTGCTGGAAAGTGCATCAGTGACCTGGAGAGCAGTAGGGAGAACAGAAAGAGGGATTAAACAATTGGATTTGGAAAATCGATCCACAAACACCAAAATGGTGATGAAACCGTCAGAGCATGTCCCTGAACACCTCGTTAACAAATGCCTGGAACACTGACGGAGCATTGGCACAGCCAAATGGCACCACCATCATGCTAAACGCTTTCCCCCTCCCGGATGCAGATGAGATTGTAAGCACTCTGTAAGCACTCCGCAGGTCCAGTTTGGTAAAGAACCAGCCCCTTGTAGGAGTGCCACTTGGATGTCATCTTTTCAGGATGGTCACACCTAGTGAGAGTAGCAACAGTGCTGAAATGTCTTACCGTGGACTAACTTTTATATTTATATATATATTTTATTTTTTTACCTCCTTTTTCTCCCCAATTTTGTGGTATCCAATTGTTAGTAGTTACTGTCTTGTCTCATCGCTACAACTCCCGTACGGGCTCGGGAGAGATGAAGGTCGAGAGCCACACAACCCAACCAAGCCACACTGCTACTTAACACAGCGCGCATCCAACCCGGAAGCCAGCCGCACCAATGTGCCGGAGGAAACACCGTACACCTAGCGACCTGGCCACCGTGCACTGCGCCCGACCCACCACAGGAGTCGCTAGTGCGCGATGAGACAAAGGATATCCCTACTGGCCAAACCCTCCCTAACCCGGATGACGCTAGGCCAATTGTCACCCCATGGACCTCCCGGTCGCGGCCGGCTGCGACAGAGCCTGGGCTCAAACCCAGAGTCTCTGGTGGCACAGTTAGCACCGCAATGCAGTGCCTTAGACCACTGCGCCACCCGGGAGGCCATGGACTGACTTTTAGAGATACTTTTGTAACCCTTTCCAGTTTATGCAAGGCAACAATTCTTAATCTTAAGTCTTCTGAGATCTCTTTTGTTAGAGGCATGGTTCACATCAGGCAATGCTTCTTGTAAATAGCAAACTCAAATTTTGTGAGTCTTTTTTATTGGGCAGGGCAGCTCTAATCAAAATCTCCAATCTTGTCTCATTGATTCGACTCCAGGTTGATATTTATTAACAATCCAAAAGAGGTAGGCAAGAGAATGGTCTTGGACAGGCAAAAAGGTCAAAACCAGTTCAGAGTCCAGGAGGTACAGAGTGGCAGGCAAGCTCGAGGTCAGGCAGGCAGGAATGGAGTCCAGAAAACAGGCAAGGGTCAAAACCGGGAGGACTAGTAAAAGAGAAATAGAAAGCAGGAGCACGGGAAAACACGCTGGTTGACTTGAAAACATACAAGATGAACTGGCACAGAGAGACTGGAAACATAGGGATAAATGGGCGGCAGCGTAGCCTAGTGTTTAGAGCGTTGGACTAGTAACCGGAAGGTTGCGAGTTCAAACCCCCGAGCTGACAAGGTACAGCTGTCGTTCTGCCCCTGAACAGGCAGTTAACCCACTGTTCCCAGGCCGTCATTGAAAATAAGAATATGTTCTTAACTGACTTGCCTGGTTAAATAAAGGTAAAATTAAAAAATTAAAAAAATACACTGGGGGAAAAAGCGACACCTGGAGGGGGTGGAGACAAACACAAGAAACAGGTGAAACAGATCAGGGCGTGACAGGTTCACATACTTTTTCCAACATACACAGTGAATTTTTAATTGATGAATTCAATATAGACAAGACAAATACAATCATTTGTGTGTTATTATTTTAAGCACACTGTGTTTGTCTATTGTTGTGACTTAGATGAAGATCAGATCCAATTGTATGTCAAATTTAACATTAACATAATAAAAACAGTTCTGTAGGTATGAGGTTTGTGCATATTGGCTATATGCCTGGCCTGCCAATATCGTTCTTCTCAGACCATATTATATTTCCAAACTCAAGCTTGGATCACAAAATAGATCAGTCATGATGAGCATAAACTGAAATAATTTGCAAATAATTCGCTTTTTTATTTTACTGGACTGATGGTACCGGCATCTGATGGTCATGGTGCTTTCAAGACAACTGGGAATTCAGAAAAAAACGAAATCAAATCATGATGTTACTGAACTTCGGGTAGGAAAGTCGGAACTCTAGAAAGATGCCAGAGTTTCCGAGTTTAATTACTTTTCCCTAGTCAGATCTCGTTTTTTTTTGTATTTTTTTTTATTTGTATTGGACGCACTGAAGGCGGAGATCTCCGAGTTCCGATGTGTTTTTAACACGGCATTAGTCTCAGTAGAGACAAATTCCTGTTGTTCCTATGACCAGAGAAAGTGAACTACTCCTAACACGACGAGCTGCTAATAATAATATCAATACACTTGTCTACTCATTCATTGCAGCTGCAACGCGAGTGGAAGTAGAGAAGCGCGTTTTATGTTTGTAATAGCGTTGAATAAAAACGGTGTTGATAGCTCTGGATAAAACGTAGACATGAACTCACTCATAACAACAGCAGCACTTTGCTGTATTCTTTGACAGCCTCTCTCTCTGATCATGGTTTTAAAAGTTATGAAATCTCATGCAGGCTTGTATCTCATTTTGCTGTGGCCGGAGTCGTGGATGCTGTAGGGAGGCACGGTGATTTAAGCTATCCGATTGTCCAGCACAGGAGACGCAGTCGATTTAGCAGATCTCCCAGTTCGTCGGGTAGAGTTTTTCTTTTCAGACAAATGAAATGTTCAAAATGCGAACAGTTTGCCTACTTGGTGTGCAGGGCTTCTGAATCAAGTGCAGCTACCTTCAACAGTGCAACACCGAAAAAAAGAGCGCAAGCCTTCATGCTTGTATCGTTGAATTTTCGTTGGCTTTTCTACAAAAATGTCTGGCTTCAGTATTAGTCAGAAACATTTATTCCAGTGCCAAAATGGACTAAAAAGTGTAAATTGACAAATGTTGGGCATAAGTCAGTATATTCCAAAATAGAGATGTGAGATTTGTGTTTTGTGAGTCAATGCTAACTAGTATTAGCGCAATGAAAACCATAGACTTTCGCTAACGCTGGTTAGGAATTTACGCATCCTTCAAACTGCACGCAGAGACATAAAAATGGTATCCACGATTTCATCTAACTGGGGAAGAAGATAAAGGGCCTCATTACCAAAATCTCAAAGTATCCCTTTAACCATCATAAAGTCGATCATGTCGTTGTAAGTTATTACATTGTATCATGTTGTTGTTATTAACTTGACGTTTGGTGTAATCTGAGCCTTGGTGCTTCAGTGATGATGGTCAATTTATATGGAATTATGTTAAAGACTCCAACCACCCAAACCATATACTATTTTCTCTGCTGCCGCACGGCAAGAGGTACGGTGCATCAAGTCTGACACCAACTGGCTTTTGAACAGCTTCTATCCCCAAGCAATACGACTGATAAATAGCTAATAAAATAGCTACACGGACTATCTGAGTTAACCTTTATCGACCTTTTTATTTCAATTTCTCTATGCACACACTGTCACTCCAACACCTAAACAAAAACTCACTCCACCATTTGCTCACTCACACATAATATGCACATACAATTACGATGACTCTACACATCCACTCACATACAAGCTGCAGCTATTCTGTTTATCTTATATCCTGTTGCCTAGTCACCTCACCCCTATATATATATATATATATATACTCCATCACTCCAGTATCCCTGCACATTGTAAATATGGTATTGGAACTTACTTAAAAATATATATTTCCTGTATATGGTATGCTTACTTACTTACTTACTTACTTAGTGTATTTCAAATTTCTTATTCTTATTTCTCATGTTTTATCTACGAATACCTTGTTATTGATTATTGCATTGAGTTTGCAAGAAAGACATTTCACTGTACTTGTTGTGCATTTGACATTACAACTTGACATGAAAGAACATGGAATCAACACTAGGTCATAAGTATTTTATACTTTGGGATGATTTTGGCATGAAGCGCAAAAATGCTAATATGGGCACCATTGACTAATATAGGCTGGCCTTTTTTATGCATAACGCACAATATAATGAATAGGATGTGGAAAAGAGGAGGCTGGGGGGAGGAGCTATAGGCTCATTGTAATAGGTGGAATAGAATAATTGGAAGGGTATCAAACACACGGAAACCACTTCTGACTCTGTTCCATTCCAGCCATTACAATGAGCCCGTCATCTTATAGCTCATCCCAACTGCATCCTCTGATATACATTTAATGATAGATAGCCTAAGTAACTGAAAGATTAGGCAACATATGGTGTTTTCTTCCCATTCTGTCATCAATCCTGCCACTACTCAAAGGGAATGGGTATGACTGACTTACAGTGGCTCTAGAAACGATTCATACCTCTTGACTTCCACATTTTGTTGTGTTACAGCCCGAATTCAAAATGGATTACACACATTTTTGTCCACCCTTCTACACACAATACCCCATAATGACAAAGTGAAAACATGTTTTTAGACATTTTTGCAAATGTATTGAAAATTAAATACTGAAATATCTCATTACACAAGTATTCACACCACATGTTAGAATCACCTTTGGCAGTGATTACAGCTGTGAGTCTTTCTGGGTAATTCTCATAGGTTTGCACACCTGGATAGTACAATTTTTGCCCATTATTCTTTCAAATTATTCAAGCTCTGTCAAATTGGTTGTTGCTCATTGCTAGATAACCATTTTCAAGTCTTGCCATAGATTTCCAAGCAGATTTAAGTCAAAACTGTCATTTGGCCACTCGGGAACATTCACTGTCTTCTTGGTAAGCAGCTCCAGTGTAGATTTGGCATTGTGTTTTAGGTTATTGTCCTGCTGAAAGGTGAATTCATCTCCCCGTGTCTGGTGGAAAGCAGACTGAACCAGATTTTCCTCTAGCTCCATTCCATTTCTTTTTTATCCTGAAAAACTTTCCAGTGCTTAATGATTATAAGCATACCCATAACATGATGCAGTCACCACTATGCTTAAAAATATGAGGATTGGTACTCAGTAATATGTTGTATTGGATTTGCCCCAAACATAAAACATTGCATTCTGGGCAAAAAGCCACATTTTTTTTGCTGTATTACTTTAGTGCCTTGTTGCAAACAGGATGCATGCTTTGGAATATTTCTATTCTGTACAGGCTTTCTTCTTTTCACTCTGTCCATTTGGTTAGTATTGTGGAGTAACTACAATGTGATTAATCCATCCTCAGTTAAACTCTATAACTGTTTTAAAGTCACCATTGGCCTCATTGTGAAATCCCTGACCGGTTTCCTTCCTCTCCGGCAACTGAGTTAGGAAGGACACCTGTATCTTTGTAGTGACTGGGTGTATTGATACACCATCCAACGTGTAATTAATAACTTCACCATGCTCAAAGGGATATCCAATATCTGCTTTTAATTTTTATTTTTTTTGCAAGACATTGGAAAACCTCCCTGGTCTTTGTGGTTAAAACTGTGTTTGAAATTCACTGCTCAACAGAGGGACCTTAAAGATAAAATGTAATGTATGTGTAGGGTAGAGGGATGAGGCTGTAACAACAAAATGTCAAGTCAACGGGTATGAATACTTTCCCGAAGGCACTATATGATAGAGAAAGTATGTCCTCCAGCATTCAACCTGAGCAGTAGCAAGCCTATAGCCACTAGAATAATCGTCTATCCTCAAAGCTGCTGTGTGGCGGAGATACAGCGACTGTGAGAAGAGACGACTAATTCTATTTGTTTGGGAAACGCTAATCTCACCTGCCAGACTTTACATTACTTTTATGGTAAATTCAGAGACATTTGTCTGGCTCTGTGAGATAAGAACAATTATTGGAGTGGCTGCAAAGCCAATATAACAATGCAATGACATGGTTAACAGTGTTACACTAACTGTGGAATAACATCCATCACAATCTTAAACCGCTTTTATAAGGGTATGAAGATCATAAGACACACTTATGACTATTGTATAAAGGAAATTCAAACCTCATACTTTAAATATCTTGTAGGAGAAGCCTTGCATACATACTGTGCAACATTAGTAGAAACCTTCACTCTGCCTTGGGGCAACGTTCCTTTTATCAGAAACTTTAACTCTGCCTCAGAGCAGTTTCCTCTACCAAATGTTTCCCACTGTAGATGAACATTTCAGAATTTGTACCCTAAGGACTTGAATACTGGAACTAAATTAACATGAAAAGTCAAACAGTGTCAAAAAGACAAAAAAAGTTTGTATTAAAATGACAATGCTGTATTTTTATTTCACTTTGGTGTACAGTCAACATTACAAGAGCAGCATGTCTTTTTACAATAAAATAATTACAATTACAACAATAATAGAAATAACAATACCATAAAATAGCCAAATTGAGTAATTTCACACTTGATAACATATTGTCTATTATATTTTCTGTTTTAAAAGGAAATAGATAATTTATGTATGGAATGATGTATGATTCCTGTTGAGTGACCATCTCACTCACGTTCTCTTTGGTGACAGGTATCAGTTTGAATGTGGTCAAATGCAGAGCAACATGACATGGGTCTCAATTAGGGTTGCAAAGGGAGGGTATATTACTGGAAACTTTCAAAGTTTACCAGTAAACTACCAGAATGTTGGTATCTTTCAAGAATTTTCTGTAATCTATCAAAATACATCTCGTGGCCCTTTTTGGTACCTCGTAATTACCTCTGGCACTCTGTGTGGCTTTATCACAGGTAAAATATCAAATAGAATGCCAAAGCTGTAAAACATTATCCTAAATATAAACCATCAACTGAGTGAATACCACTGATATTTAGTATTAGGGTTTCAGCATGAAATAGACTTGTTTTATTTTTACTATGTCAATATGTATTTGTTTTCAATGTTTTGGTATCAAATCGGTGGCAGTTGTGAAAAAGTCCATAGTTGGAAGAGTTGCAGAGTTAAATAAAAATAATGGCATTGTTGATTAGATGCTTTTTCATTAATTAGGATATTTTCTGTTTAATTATATGGTCTATCTACTAGAAACTCATGGACAATATGGACACAGGTAAAAAAAAAAAATTAATACTATTTATGAATACATTTTTTAAATGTCATTCAAGTATAAATTACCAAAGTTAAGATAAATTGCCACAGACTTTCTGTTAATTACCAAAATTACTGAAGATTCTGGTAACTTTGGAAAACTACCGGTAGCTTTGCAACCCTAGTCTCAATGGTTAAAGCACTGGTTGAGGGGAGATATAGCACTACGATAAGCAGAGCCATAGATGGAGCAACAATAGTTTTAAACCTCTCTTCATCCCTGAATACATAACACTCCCAGACACATGCCGAGCCCAAGTGACAAATAATGAAATCAACTGTGACAAACGTGTGTGGAGTGCATGGGCAGTTTCTAGGGGCAGCAAGTTTTCCAATTCATATTAGACACCTTAGTAACATAATTGTTCAGTAAGGCTAAACAACACAACAATGGCTATATGGATATTTGGGGTATAACTGTCAAACAGTATTAATCCAATACCAGCCTGATACAATAATAAAGTGGTATGTAATAATACCTACAATGGGGCTGTAACACAGTACCTGAGGGAACCACTAGATGTCGGTCTCAATCTAACTCAGGGGCTGTTGAGCTCAACACTTTCACTTCTTATTGCTTTACTGCCCGAATTGATCAGCAAAACTCAGTGGCATGTACAAACACTTGATCTATGTTATTTTTCATTCCTCCCCAACCAACACACTCAACAGAAGGGATAAAACTATCGAGATGACAACCAGTATATAATGGTACTGTATATCTACAAAGGAAGACAAAGTGTAGTTTGTGTGTTTTTACAATCCAGTGTGAGGGGTATCATCTACTTTGACTAAAACTAAAGGCACTAATCACAAACAGTGAGTATAAATGGCTGTTCACTTTAAAGCAGTTGTGTTAAATGACAACAATTACATGAAGGCTTACTTCTATCTTCAACATAACCGGAGCCACCTTTTTCAACCCTGCAGTGAGGCTTCTCTTTCAACAAAATCTCTAGTATTACTGAATAAACTACCACTAAAATTGTTGAATAGAATCGTTGAATAGACTCTTTCAACTACAGATTTTAAAAGAGCTATTGAGATTCTCCCAAAACAGCGAGAACACCTTTTTGACCTTGACCATTGTTGCCAACATGTAGGCTTAGTAGAAATCCCACTCTGACTGGAGGAGTAAATAGTCATGCTTTGGAGAGGCCCCACTTAAGAATGACATAAACCCTGGCGTCTGAAGTACATTCCTAAACAGCTTGACTAGGAGAACGGAAAGGCACAGGTATCAAATGCACCAGAGCACAGGAAGGAGCAAATAAAAGCACTCATGTTCCTGTCCCTGGATTGGGTGATGGTTTGCATTCAGTCCAGGCACTTCAACCCAAAATCATGAAGCCAAGCCTACTTTCTACTACTGTAGAAAATGTGTTACGTCTTATATGATTAGCTTTCATATCGTATCACACATCAATGTTAGAACATCAGTCATAACTTCACTTCAGTAGGCTTGAGGTTGATTGTTACCAACACTAGGGTACCTGATTTAAATGAATGCAAAAAAGTGAAGATACATTTTATGTTTATCAAAAGTGACCTAAGTCACTGTATAAGTTATATTATTCTGGACTAACTTAAATTGACTGAGAATGAATCATTCTATCCAAAAGTGGGACATCCTATTAATATGACATTTGAAAACGTTGTGTTGGGTCTCTACTCAAAATATTATTCCCACGAGTCACGGGATTTAAGATTTTAAATCTGAGCAACTACTGTATTACAGCCTGGATTGTGTCTTGGTGTTCCCCAAGGCTCCATTGAGGGTCCACTCCATATTCCATTTTATATTGATTTGGTGATACAGGCATAATGTGATATGAGGCTGTAAGGGGGAACTTACAAGAGGAGAAAATGCTGAGAGTCTGAGGTTTTGGCTGAAAGACAAACTGTGGGTTTACATGAGGTATTATCATGAGGTATTCTGGCTTTGGTGAGTTCCACCATATGGCAAACTGTTTGGTTACATACACTGTACTGCTTCATCACAAATACAAACACCACTTTTAAAGCTGACATTTTTGGGCTTTTTTCTCTCCATCTTTTGGTAAGAAAATAAATTAGATTGAGAAAGGTGCCCTGTACTATTACAGGGCTAACAATGTTGACAATGACTAACTATGTGATTAGAGATCCACACACAGGAGAACACAACACAAGCACAGATATGACAAAAGGTTGGCTGGCTAGGTTCATTAGAACGCTGGTTCCATCACTCTGGTGTTCTTCCAAGGTCCCAAGCCATTTTGGTTCTGTGACCAAAGTTTTGGTCTGGATTTGCCAAAAACTCTGTAAATCTTCTCGGTTAACCTTAGAATCCATCTGATTTATTTTTGTGTGAGATGTGTGTGTGACCAGGTCATTTTATTACTGAGTTATTTGGGTCAAGTTCTTTAATCCTCCTGGGTTTGGGTCATCTCTGGATTTCTGACCTGTGTGTGTGTGTGTGTGTGTGTGTGTGTGTGTGTGTATAAGCAGGAAATAAGAAAGTGTGGATTGTGTGTGCATTTGAGGAGTACCAAAGTATATCATGTTACACATCTCTGAAACACATCCCTAGATTTCTACAGTGCATATCCATTTCTGTAGAGAACAGAAGATGAATAAACATAAATTACTCAGTAGACATATTCACTAAAGTTACCTGATTATACTATAATAAAGAACCTCTATGAAAGGTAATGCAGGGATCTGGGCTGCTTTATAGTGTTCGTGTTTAGCATGTGGGAGCTGTGCAAAAACAATGAATGTTCACAAAATATTGAAAGTATGTTAAGGACATCAGTAGCTTTATGTCTGCATGCCCACAGACATGTGGTTTGGTTAGTGGTTGCATGGCCATGTGGGAGACCGTACAAGGTGTTAAGAAGTGTGCAGTGATTGTTGGCTGCTTAAGTGTGTGTCTGTGTGTGACGGAGAGATTGATGTTAGCCTTTGTGGGGCTTTGTGTGGCTCTAGATTGTGTGCGTTAAATACAAAGAAAACATGCATGTGCCTGTATGTGGTTCTATCTGCATGTATCGGTCTATATGTATCATCAAGAGGGGGGAAATCAGTGTGTGTATGATTGTACGTTTTAACCCAGTATGGATTTTTAACTGGTCATCTTTCCTTCCACTCAGTTAGCGGGTCCTGGGTCGGCCAAGGGCATGGTGTGTAGTACCTCGTCCAGCAGCTGCAGAGCCCGGTGCAGGTGTACCTCCACCCAACAGGGGGTATGTTTGATGCTCTGCCGGGGGTAGTCGGGCCCCCAACCCTTCACAAAGCTCAGCCGCAAAATACACAGCCTCCGGAGATCATCTACACCTATCCCCGCTGCAGCAGAAAGACCTGGAAGAAAGAGGAAGTGAGGTATCAGGGATAGGCATTTGAAAGGATTTCACTATTAGAATAATAGTTGAAATACATGTTTTTTTAAGAAAACCCTTATATATTTTTTACTTCAATGGGGAGTTGCTCGCATGACTCGGGAGGGAGCCGGTGCGTTACGCTACAGTCTTAGAAAAAAGGTTTCCAAAAGGGTTCTTCGGCTGTCCACATAGGATAACCCTTTTTGGTTCCAGGTAGAACTCTTTTGGGTTCCATGTAAAACCCTCTGGGGAAAGTGTTCAACATGGAACCCAATAGCGTTCTATCTGGAACCAATAGGGTTCTGCAAATGGTTATCCTATGGGGACAGCCAAATAACCCTTTTAGGTTCTAGATAGCACCTTTTTTTCTAAAAGTGCATGCTTGTTTCAGCAGTAGGGTGGGGGAGCAGAAGAGGAGCAGGGGCTGGTGTGTGTGACAATCTGTGTGGCATAGAGGGAGAGGGAGAGAGAAAAGTAGCCAAACCGACTAGCGCTGGATAGAAAAACTTATTGCTTTCATAGGTTCCTATCATACCATCTGGTAGTGCCTGTTTTGACTGCATCAAATCAATGTAAAGAATCTAGCTAGCTACAATAGCCTGCTAAGTTAGCCAGCCAGCTAGCTAATGTAGCAAGGCTAACTGAGGCTATTTTGCTGAGCTGATCTTCATTCTTATTAAACAACAGCCTACCTGTTGGTTGATCATTGTAGCCATCTCATTTAGTCAACGTAATTCCATAATTGTAATTCCATTTTGCATTGGTTAGAAATCTCCCACTTCACTTGATACACATGGAGCCTCTGACTGTAGAGCCAACAAGTTACACTTGTCACCTGTATGGCTATAAGGTATGCCTTTTTATGGGGCGCACGTCATAAAAACTACATTCAAAAGTTTTATAAAATTAAGAATTGAAAATGTCATGGTATATCCTTCTGTGTAGCAATGTCACATATAATTGTATTTAATTGAGAAAGCCTTCATAGTTCAAATTAGTCTATATATTTTTTATTAAAAAAATGCATACTCTCTCAAGTAATCAAACACTAACTGTTTGGATATTGAAATATTTGATTAATCATGCCCATCCCTATGAGGTATACACTGAGTATACAAACATTAAGAGATAGACTGACCAGGTAAATCCAGGTGAAAGCTATGATCCCTTATTGATGTCACTTGTTAAATCCACTTCAAATCAGACTAGATGAAGGGGAGGAGACAGGTTAAAGAAGGATTTTTAAGCTTTGAAACAATTGCGACATGGATTGTGTATGTGTGCCATTCAAAGGGTCAACGGGCAAGACAAAAGTTTTAAGTGCCCTTGAACGGGGTATGGTAGTAGGTGCCAGGTTCACCGGTTTCTCAAGAACTGCAACGCTGATGGGTTTTTCACACTATACAGTTTCCCTTGTGTATAAAGAATGGTCCACCACCCGAAGGGCATTCAGCCAATTTAACCAAACTGTGGGAAGCATTGGGGTCAACATGGGACGGCATTCTTGTGGAATGCTTTTGACACCTTGTAGAGTCCATGCCCCGACTAATTGAGGCTGTTAAATGGGACAAAAGGAGTGCGGGTGCAACTCCATATTAGGAAGGTGTTCCTAATGTTTGGTATAGTCAGTGGTGTCCCACAGGGGTCAATACTTGGACCCATTGTCATTCAACAGAGGTTATAAATTCACAATAGCCTAATGGAAAAATGTAAATAAAAGACACTAAGGCTGTGCATATCTCATACACTGTACATTGTACTTACTGACTGCAGGGGCAATGCCTCCAACACTGCCTGGCCCGGGGATGTTGCCGGCCACGGCGGCAGCCTGAGCTGCTGCTGCTGCCTGCGCTGTAGCTGCTTGCTGCTGCATCTGCCTGTGACACTGTCTCAGGTCAAACACCTACAGGGGAGAGAACAGTCTGATGTCAGAACACCTACAGAGAGTCATCAGTGTCCAGTGAAATTCCTATAGGAAGAGGTCATCAAGAGGTCAAACAACTGCAAAGAGAACAGACGAAAGTCATTGTGTTCCTCACCTTGATGTAGGCGCCGGGGTAGATCTTGTGTACTGCGTCGCCTGGTGCTCTGCCTGCCTCTCGGTCCAGGTAGTAGCTCTGCACGAACACGGCATGGTCGCTCATACAGCGCATCCACACATCTCCCTCGCCACGACACTCCAGCTGCACTCCTTTACCTATGTGCAACCTGTGAGAGAGAGGGAGAGATGAAGATGATGAGTACAAGTGAATATAAGTTGTATTAAAGTGTTATATTTCAGTCAATAAAAGAAGTTTCATTTTGCTAGAGTGGGTCTTCTGCCACTGGTACAAACAGATAGAGACAAGGCATGGCATGATTATGAACGAGAGATATACACCTATTCATAGTTTACAAAAAGGCATAGATGTACCAATCAACATTTGTGAGCCAAAAGAACACAGACACGTATAAAAACATACAAAATAGACATTTGTGGCAAGGTAAGAACTAGCATACTCATTGATATAGAGATGGCATTAGAGGAGCACAGACCTGGCTCTTTCGCTGGAGTCGGTGCGGTGGACGTTGCTGAGCTGGCCCAGACAGAAGCGGTCGCCCCCTGATGGGTCCACATAGCCGTCCACCGTCACCACCGGGCAGCTGGCCGGCACCTTGAACATCTCCCCCACCTGGACATCCATCTCAAAGTAGGAGATGGAGCACCAGAACTCTGGTCCTGCACACAGACAAAGATGTGGATAGCAGAGTGTTTGTGCATCTATATATCTACATACAGTGCATTTGGAAATAATTCAACCCCTTGACTTTTTACACATTTTGTTAAGTTATAGCCTTATTCTAAAATGTATTAAAATGGTTTTTTCCCCTCGTCAGTCTACACACAATACCCTATAATGACAAAGCAAAAACAGGTTTTTAGAAATGTTTGCAAATTTACAAAAAAAATTAAAAATGAATTATCACATTTACATAAGCATTCAGACCCTTTAATCAGTACTTTGTTGAAGCAATTTTGACAGTGATTACAGTCTTGAGGTTTCTTGTGTATGACGCTACAAGCTGGGCACACCTGTATTTGTAGAGTTTCTCCCATTCTTCTCTGCAGTTCCCCTCAAGCTCTGTCAGGTTGAATGGGGAGCATCGCTGCATAGCTATTTTCAGGTCCCTCCAGAGATGTTTGAGGGTTCTCCCGAAGCCACTCCTGTGTTGTCTTGGTTGTGTGCTTAGGTTCGTTGTCCTGTTTGTTAGAAGGTGAAGCTGCCCCCTAGCCTGAGGTCCTGAGCATTCTGGAGCAAGGTTTCATCAAGGATCTCTCTGTACTTTACTCCGTTCATCTTTCCCTCAATCCTGATCCTCGATCTAGTCTCCCAGTCCCTGCCTCTGAAAAACATTCCCACAGATGATGCTGCCACCACCATACTTCACCATAGGGATGGTGCCAGGTTTCCTCCAGATATGACGCTTGCCATTCAAGCCAAATAGTTCAATCTTGGTTTCATCGTACCAGAGAATCTTGTTTCTCATGGTCTGAGAGTCCTTTAGGTGCTTTTAAAAAACTCCAAGCCAGCTGTCATGTGCTTTTTTACTGAGAAGTGGATTCTGTTTGTCCACTCCACCAAAAAGGCTTGATTGGTGGAGTGCTGCAGAGATGGTTGTCCTTCCGGAAGGTTCTCCCAACCTTACAGAGGAACTCTGGAGCTCTGTCAGAGGGACCATCAGGTTTTTGGTCACCACCCTGACCAAGACCCATCTCCCCCGATCACTCAGTTTGGCGTGGGCAGCCAGCTTTAGGAAGAATCTTGGTGGTTCCAAACTTCTTCCATTTAAGAATGATGGAGGCCAATGTGTTCTTGGGGACCTTCATTGCTGCAGACATTTTTTGTACCTTTCCCCAGATCTGTGCATCGACACAATCCTGTCTCTGAGCTTTATTAACAATTCCTTCGACCTCATGGCTTGGTTTTTGCTCTGACATGCACTGTCAATTGTGGGACCTTATATAGACAGGTGTGTTCCTTTCCAAATCATGTCCAATTAATTCCATTTACCACAGGTGGACTCCAATCAAGTTGTAGAAACATCTCAAGGATGATCAATGGAAACAGGATGCACCTGAGCTCAATTTCGAGGCTTATAGCAAAGGTCTGAATACTTATGTAAATAAGGTATTTCTGTTTATTATTTTTAATTCATTTGCAAAAAAAATCAAAAACCGGTTTTCGCTTTGTCATTAAGGGGTATCGTGTGTAGATTGATGAGGGAATAGATTTATTTAAATCAATTTCAGAATAAGGCTATAACGTAACAAAATTATTCAACAGGTCTGAATACCTCCCGACCGTGTGTATGTGTTGTCTTACCTGGATGATTGGACACAGGGGGAGGAAATGAAGCCGAGCCATGATGCTGAGACCCTAAAAGGTGAACAAATAAAAGATGTAGATTACGACACAGGTTACCAAACATACACTATTCCTAGGGCTGGGCGCTGTACCATATTTTACGATACACCGTTATTGATGCCTGGAGTTATTTGGGTTTTTACTGCTAATCAGCATACCACCCTTCATCACACTGCACGGTTGCCTCTGAAGCTAAGTAGGGTTGGTCCTGGTCGGTCCCTGGATGGGAGACCAAATGCTGCTAGAAGTGATGTTGGAGGGCCAGTAGGAGGCATTCCTTTCTTTTGGTCTAAAAAAATATCTCAATGCCCCAGGGCAGTGATTGGGGACATTGCCCTGTGTATGGTGCTGTCTTTCAGAGGTGTCCTGACTCTCTGTGGTCACTAAAGATCCCATGGCACTTATCGTAAGAGTAAGGGTGTTAACACTGGTATCTTGGCTGAATTCCCAATCTGGCCATAAAATCATCCCCAGCTTCTAAATGGCTCATTCATCCCCCTTTCTCTCCCCTGTAACTATTCCCCAGGTTGTTGCTGTAAATGAGAATATGTTCTCAGTCAACTTAGTTAGCTAGCTACCTAACAAACACATTTATTGAGTCAACAATATCTTCTAAATCAAAGAAGAATATGCGAAGCATGAATATGTTAGCTACATGAAGTAGCTATGAGAAAACATGGAATGTTACCAAAGAGTATAGGGTCCCCTAGGAAACACTTAACAACACTTTGGTTCCTACCCTGTCACAATAACTCCTCCCTGGCATTTTCATTTGTTGTCATGTGAAACACTGTATTCAAAGTGCCCACTATTATATTTTAACAATAGAATTTTAATAATCCTTCTATTTCAATGATTCCAACAGTTCACCAAAGTGTTTTGCTCTAAATGCCAGTCAAATCGCAATTTCAACATTTGGTGAAAAAATAAGGCCTAGATTGTTTGCTTATATCATGCAGCCCTTTGTGGCAGTGCGGAAATTATCCCAAATGAGTGCAGGAAATGCAAATTGCAATTGTTTTTGGTTGAAGTTGAATTGAACAGTATAAAACAATCAAAATGGAGAAAGACCCATTGAAATCACTTCGAATATATGTGTTGCCACCCTGTGGTCACACACTACTCAGAAAGCAAATTTTAAACTTTTATTATTTAAACTTTTATTATATTTTTATCCAACATAAAATACTGTCCAAAATGTAAAAAATACCAAGATATGATATTTTGGCCATAACACCCAGCCCTAACTTTTCCAAACAATATATATTTTTTAAACACCTTAGAAGACATACGGACACACTTTGGGCTTGCATACTATAACTTACTGTAACTGCCTAACTTACAGAAGTGGGTTGGATGGTGGAGAGGAGGCTGTTGGTGGCCACGCCCATTTGGTTGTTGGGGTCCTACAGGAGTGTAGGATGCTGTGCTGCTGCCTGTCCAAGTTGCTGAATTCCCCCAAAATAAATACAAGTTAACAACATGCACATCAATCTAGCAAACAATAATTTAGCATTTTTACTAATATTTTGATTTATTTTTACACTTTCTAAATATGATGATCCATCATGCCATTGAAATGAATTGTGTAATGCTCCCTGAGTGTTTGTGTGTGTGTGTGTGTGTGTGTGTGTGTGTGTGTGTGTGTGTGTGTGTGTGTGTGTGTGTGTGTGTGTGTGTGTGTGTGTGTGTGTGTGTGTGTGTGTGTGTGTGAGAACCATATGGCAGTACTAACTGTGGAACGCAGCCTGTGTCTGTGTGTGTTTGGAGCTGTTGTATCCATTCTGACCAGACGGGAGCTGGGGTGGCTGGGGGGTGTGTGGTGGCCCATGTGGTAGCCCGTGTGTTGGGGTGGAGGGGGGCGGCGTGGGGGTTATAGGGGTCATGACCTGACCCTGCGGAGAGGCGATCTGTAGGAGCCCCTCACTGTGACCTCCCTGGAGAGTCAGCATAGAGCCGGGCACTAGAGAGAGAAGAAGACAGAAAGAGAGACAGAGAGAGAGACACACAAGAAGAGCTACCAGGTTCAATATCAATAGGTAGGCAGAAGTCGATAAACAAATGTCATATAACGGGATTACGTAGTAACACCCTTAGAAACAAAAATATAACCCTTGTGGACATCTTTGGTGACACCTACCAAACAATCCCCTAAGCTTTATTAAAATATCACCTTAGGGAGCAGCAAAACAGGAGCGGATATTCAATTTTTCTCTATGTATTGGAACTTATTTTTGTCTAGTTTCTGTTATTATGTTGGATGTGCGTATAACTCCCTCCATTCATTAAACAACTATCGGTTTTACCTGTGGGCGAGAGGGGCATGTTGGGGTAGAGGGTGATGGGCGGAGGTGCGCACTGCGGTTCCGGCGGGAGCTGCAGAGGCGGGAGGGGCTGGCCGTAGTGGTCGGGAGGCGGTAGCTTAAGCGCCCCTGGGTGGGGGTGGTCCGATGGGGACATGCCTAGTGGCATATCCATCTGGATACAGTCATGAATGTACTCCTCTTTGATCAACCTCCCAGGGGGTCCTAGAGGAGAGAGGGAGAGGGCTACCAACAACATGGTATAACATTGTCATTAGTTTCAAGTTTTATTAGGCGTATGTAGGGGATACACATGGTATACACCGTCCAACGAAATGCTAACTTGCAGGTTCCATCTCGTCAATGCAACTATAATAAGAAATCATTAAAGATTATAATACGACCATGAAGTAAATGGCTCAGTAGAATAAACATTTTAGCATAAGAATAACATGAACCGTGTGTGTGCAATTAATTAGCCATCTGTATTAACAGGTTTAAAACCTGTTTTACAGTATTACCACCTGTGTGTAATGCATTGTGAACGCATTTAAACAATTATAAAACATTAAGTTCAATGCTTTGTAATGAATGCAAGTCATTTTTGTCTATGAAACTAAAAAGAATCGATTAATGCAGAAACAGTCTGGCATCCAGGCCAGTGAGGCACGAGCGAACCTCAATAGTACTCTTTTCACACTATTGTGCCAAGTCGAACCGTTGAGTACTGGCTTGGATATTTTTTTTCTTCACATTGTCCTTTCCAGCAACTATGGTGGATGCTTAACCAGACCAGCACAGTGCAGCTAGGCTCAGTAGTGTGAGAAGGGTATAGGAATGAAAGGAAAGAGGAATGTTTGGTCATCTGATACCATCAGCAAAGTATAATACTGTTATACTTAACATGCCTGCAGTAAGTTCGTTAGTGCTGTGATAGGACACTCACCTGTATTTTGAAGACTGAGACCAACTTTGAAAGAGAACAAAAGAAAGAGGGGCAAAGAAAGAAAGGAGAGAATAAGAGACAGAGAATGCTTATCATTTGTAGTTACGTTACATTGTGGTGAAGTCAAAATATCATGCACATAAACCATTTTATGTGAGTAAAGTACATGTTGGATAAAAATGTCATGACAGGCCTGACGGAAACAGCAAAAATCTTTCTGTGTCAGTAAAATGTATTTCGTGAGAAATGGCAGTGAAAACGCATTGATATAATAACCATCAAATCAAAGTAAACTTGGGAGTCACGCAATGATGTTGGTTGGTCTTCCCAATACGACTCGGGAAAGCTTGCAGTTTGTTAGGCAACACATGAAATAAGTGATGATGAACTTCACAGGGAGGTGAAAGTACACGTTGATGAGGTTGATGCGCTTTTCCAATAAATATTCAGGGTCTAATTCTGGTTACATTATGATCGATGCTTGGCTGCCGTTTGACAAATCTAAAATCTTGCCCTTATCCATAATAATCTCATCATGTAGGTAACCTAACCGTGACTGTATCTGCGAGCTGATGGCTAGAGCACATGTACCAAGACCCGAGCAGGCGCATTAGATTACTATTACGCAACTTCTTTGGGAGAAAACCATCAATAGTACTGAAAATGCGATGGAAACTTTTTTTTTTTAATGTTTGATGCATTACATCACCACGCACAGTTTTTTATCCACAGAAAGTCAATTTGACTGAAACATCTCTAGTGGGAAAATGTACATATTGTTTTTCTGCGGATTTTAATTTTTGGAATGTTATGACAGGAAACATAGTATTTACATATCAGAAACACCTGTACCATTAGACATTACGCGATATATGGTGAACTGTCCCTTTAAGCTGTTGAGCAGACCTACCGATGCCGGGAGAAACCACTCTCTCGTAGTGGTAGGGGTTGACACACACATTGTCATATTTGAGGTCGAAAGCGTATTGGCAGAATTTGACGTGCTTTAGCTCATTCTTGTGCAGGTCTGGCCAGCGCCATAGTCGAGCGTAAATGACATGGGGGAAGCCTTTCCTCCCTGCAACCTGGAGATAAAGAAAAAAAGGTTGATAGGGGGGGAGAGAAAGAGAGGGGGTGAGAGAGAGAGGGTGAGAGAAAGAGAGGGGGTGAGAGAGGGTGGGGGGCGAGAGAAAGAGAGGGGGTGAGAGAGAGAAAGAGAGGGGGTGCGAGAGGGTGGGGGGGCGAGAGAAAGAGAGGGGGTGAGAGAGAGAGGGGGTGAGAGAAAGAGAGGGGGTGAGAGAGAGAGGGGGTGAGAGAGGGTGGGGGGCGAGAGAAAGAGAGGGGGTGAGAGAGAGGGGGTGAAAGAGGGTGGGGGGGCGAGAGAAAGAGAGGGGGTGAGAGAGAGAGGGTGGGCGAGAAAGTGTTAGAGATACATTGAGATACATGGCCCTATTCCGTCAAAATTAGTATATGGGTTTATCTTAAATCTCTTAACTGGGTTAGAATTTTGAGAGGCTGTGCAATCAAAAACGTGATTTTACTTTTTTTAATGATATTTCTACACTATAAGGTTGAAATTATGATAATGTCCTTTTTTTATGCCTTGAATTTAAGCCTTTTCAGATGGGATGGAGTTTTTTGCCCACATCATGACATCACAATCTGATTATTCTTACCAATGACCAGTCATCTTTTATTTGCATATGCATCCTCCGACTTTGAAGGGGGAAGTGGGGTAGGCTCTAGGGCAGGGGTCTCCAACCCTGTTACTGGAGAACTACCCTGCTGTAGGTTTCGCTCCAACCCCAGTTGGAATTAACCTGATTCATCTTTTCAACCAGCGAACAAAGTACAAAGTTAACAATATATGTTAGATTTTAGATTCATCAAAGTAGGCTCCCTTTGCCTTGATGACAGCTTTGCACATGGTTGGCATTCTCTCAACCAGCTTCACCTGGAATGCTTTTCCAACAGACTTGAAAGATTTCCCAGATATGCAGAGCACTTGTTGGCTGCTTTTTTATTTTACCTTTATTTAACCATGTAGGCAGGTTGAGAACAAGTTCTCATTTACAACTGCGACCTGGCTAAGATAAAGAAAATCAGTGCGAGAAAAACAACCCAGAGTTACACATTAACAAACGTACAGTCAATAACACAATAGAAAAATCTATGTACAGTGTGTGCAAATGTAGAAGAGTAAGGAGGTAAGGCAATAAATAGGCCATAGAGGTGAAATATTTACAATTTAGCATTAACACTGGAGTGATAGATGTGCAGATGAAGATGTGCAAGTAGAGATACTGAGGTGCAAAAGAGCAAGAGGATAAATAACAATATGGGGATGAGGTAGGTAGTTGGGTGTGCTAATTACAGATTGGCTGTGTACAGGTATAATGATCGGTAAGCTGCTCTGACAGCTGATGCTTAAAGTTAGAGAGGGAGATATAAGACGCCGGCTTCGGTGATATTTGCAATTTGTTCCAGTCATTGGCAGCAGAAAACTGGAAGGAAAGACGGCCAAAGGAAGTGTTGGCTTTGGGGAAGACCAGTGAAATATACAGTTGAATTAAGAAGTTTCCATACACTTAGGTTGGAGTCATTAAAACTTGTTTTTCAACCACACATTTCTTGTTAACAAACTATAGTTTTGGCAAGTCGGTTAGGACATCTACTTTGTGCATGACAATTCATTTTTCCAACAATTGTTTACAGACAGATTATTTCACTTATAATTCACTGTATCACAATTCTAGTGGGTCAGAAGTTTGCATACACTAAGTTGACTGTGCCTTTAAACAGCTTGGAAAATTCCAGAAAATTATGTCATGGATTTTGAAGCCTCTGATAGGCTAATTGACATCATTTGAGTCAATTGGAGGTGTACCTGTGGATGTGTATTTCAAGGCCTACCTTCAAACTTAGTGCCTCTTTACTTGGCATCATGGGAAAATCAAAAGAAATCAGCCAAGACCTCCACAAGTCTGGCTCATCCTTGGGAGCAATTTCCAAATGCCTGAAGGTACCACGTTCATCTGTACAAAAAGGTATGCAAGTACAAACACCATGGGACCACGCAGCAGCCATACCGGTCAGGAAGGAGACTCGTTCTGTCTCCTGAATGTACTCAAATCTACCCCAGAACAACAGCAAAGGACCTTATGAAGATGCTGGAGGACACGGGAACAAAAGTATCTATATCCACAGTAAAACGAGTCCAATATCGACATAACCTGAAAGGCCGCTCAATAAGGAAGAATCCACTGCTCCAAAACAGCCATAAAAAATCCAGACTACGGTTTGCAACCCCACATGGGGGACAAAGAAAGTACTTTTTGGAGAAATGTCCTCTGGTCTGATGAAACAAAAATAGAACTGTTTGGCCATAATGACTATCGTTATGTTTGGAGGAAAAAATGGGAGGCTTGCAAGCCGAAGAACACCATCCCAACCGTGAAACACGGGGTGGCAGGATCATGTTGTGGGGGTGCTATGCTGCAGGAGGGACTGGGACACTTCACAAAATAGATGGCATCATGAGGTGGGAAAATTATGTGGAAATATTGAAGCAACATCAAGATATCAGTCAGGAAGTTAAAGCTTGGTTGCAAATGGGTCTTCCAAATGGACAATGACCCCAAGCATACTTCCAAAGTTGTGGCAAAATAAGGACAACAGTCAACGTATTAGAGTGGCCATCACAAAGCCCTGACCTCAATCCTATAAAAAAATTGGGGGAAGAATTGAAAAGGTGTGTGCGGGTAAGGAGGCCTAAAAACCTGACACCGTTACACCAGCTCTGTCAGGAGGAATGGGCCAACATTCACCCAACTTATTGTGGGAAGCTTGTGGAAGGTTACCCGAAACGTTTGACCCAAGTTAAACAATTTAAAGGCAATGCTACAAAATACTAATTGAGTGTATGTAAACTTCTGACCCACTGGGAATGTGATGAAAGAAATAAAAGCTGAAATAAATAATTCTCTCTACTATTATTCTGACATTTCACATTCTCAAAATAAAGTGGTGATTCTAACTGACCTAAAACAGGGAATTTTTACTACGATTAAATTTCAGGAATTGTTGAAAACTTAGTTTAAATGTATTTGGCTAATTAGTATGTAAACTTCCGACTTCAACTGTATGTTCCAATGGCACGTTGTGTTAGCTAATCCAAGTTAATAATTTTAAAATGCAAATGTATCATTAGAAAACCCTTTGCAATTATGTTAGCATAGCTGAAAACTGTTGTTCTGATTAAAGAAGCAATACAACTTTCCTTCTTCAGACTAGTTGAGTATCTGGAGCATCAGCATTTGTGGGCTCAAAAATTAAGGCTATTCCATCTGAGAAATTAAGGCTATTCCATGCGAGAAATTGCCAAGAAACTGAAGATGTCCCTTCACTTCTCCCTTCACAGTACAGCACAAACTGGCTCTAACCTGAATAGAAATAGGAGTGGGAGGCCCCGGTGCACAACTGAGCAAGAGGACAAGTACATTAAAGTGTCTAGTTTGATAAACAGACGCCTCACAAGTCCTCAACTGGCAGCTTCATTAAATAGGACCAGCAAAACACCAATCTTAACGTCAACAGTGAAGACTCCGGGATGCTGGCATTCTAGGCAGAGTTCCTCTGTCCAGTGTCTGTGTTCTTTTGCCCACCTTAATCTTTTCTTTTTATTGGCCAGTGTGAGATAAGGCGTTTTCTTTGCAACTCTGCCTAGAAGGCCAGCATCCCGGAGTCGCCTCTTCACTGTTGACGTTTAGGCTGGTGTTTTGCGGGTACTAATGAAGCTGCCAGTTGAGGACTTGTGGCGTCTGTTTCTCAAACTAGACACTCTAATGTACTTGTCCTCTTTCTGCGTGACCCCAAACTTATGAACGGTAGTGTATATTACCGTGAGCACTCCCATGGTAGTCTAATTAAGCAATAAGGCTTGGTGGGTGTGGTATATGGCCAATATACCATGGCTAAGGGCTGTTATTATGCACGATGCAAAGCGGAGTGCCTGGCCACAGCCCTTAGCTGTGGTATATTGGCTACATACCACAAACCCCCAAGGTGCCTTATTGCTATTATAAACTGGTTACCAACGTAATTAGAGTAGGAAAAACAAATGTTTTGTCATACCCGGTCTGATGTACCACGGCTGTCACCCAATCAGCATTCATGGTTCAAACCACCCAGTTTATAATTGTTTTGATAGAGAACTTTTCCGGCCACCTCCAAGAGTCAATAAGTCTAATGTAAGTCTAATGTAGTATGTAATGATGTCACTTTTGCTCTGCTCATACATCTGCTGGTGTCAATACTGTTCTGACTGTACCTGGAGCATTCTGGAAGCAGGGAGATTATGTGTGAAAATAGGGGTGGAGAGTGAGTTTGTACAGTATTTAATGTGTGTTTGCGTGTGTGCCTGCGTGCGTTCATGCATGCATGCGGTCGCATTCGCATTCGCACTTCGCTCTGCAGGTTGTATAACTTTTTCATTACATTTCATTATAGTACAACGGTTGATTTGTCTAATCTTAGCAATTCTTCTTAGCTAGCTACATAGCCGTCCTTGTATCAGAGATAATTGCATAATTATCGTATTTCGTCGCCCTAACGTAGCCTTCACTGCTATTCGCCCAGGAGCTAGCAAACGCTAGCTAACGCACACAGATTAGCATCACTGTAGTGCTATTCACTCAACTGTACGACTTGATTAGTTTACTGTTAGCTAGCTACATAATCTTAGCCATTCTTCTTAGCTAGCTACATAGCCGTCCTTGTATCAGAGATAATTGCATTAATTATCGTATTTCGTATTTCGTCGCCCTAACGTAGCCTTCACTGCTATTCGCCCAGGAGCTAGCAACGCTAGCTAACGCACACAGATTAGCATCACTGTAGTGCTATTCACTCAACTGTACGACTTGATTAGTTCAGTGTTAGCTAGCTACATAGCTGTCTTTGTTTCCAAGATAATTGTGTAGTTTAGTGTGTGTAGCCTTGGAGTGATTATCTTAATTCACTGAGGTTCGCTAGCCAGCTATTTGTCGTCCTTAACGTAGGAGACTCTGCTAGCTAGCCAACAGCTAACAGCTAGCCAACGTCTACTGAATAGAACCCAACAACCCGGTCGCATTCACAGGTAGTATCACATTTTCATTTCATTACAGTACAACGGTTTGATTTGTTTGATCGTAGCTAGCTACATAGCTAGCTACATAGCCGTCTTTGTTTCAAAGATAATTGTGTAGTCTAGACCGATTTCCTAGGTTAGCTAGCCAGCTATTGTCGTTCTTTTAACTCAACGTAACGTAAACAACACTGCTAGCTAGCCAGCTAGCCCCGAACAGCAGCACTGTAGAAATTATTACACTCAACGGAACGACTTGATTAGTGTAGTGTCAACAACGCAGCTACTGCCAGCTAGCCTACTTTAGCAGTACTGTATCATTTGAATCATTTTAGTCAATAGATTCTTGCTACGTAAGCTTAACTTTCTGAACATTCGAGACGTGTAGTCCGCTTGTCATTCAATTTCCTTGCATTAGCGTAGCCTTTTCTGTAGCCTGTCAACTATGTGTCTGTCTATCCCTGTTCTCTCCTCTCTGCACAGACCATACAAACGCCCCACACCGCGTGGCCGCGACCACCCTAACCTGGTGGTCCCAGCGCGTACGACCCACGTGGAGTCCCAGGTCTCTGGTAGCCTCTGGAACTGCCAATCTGCGGCCAACAAGGCAGAGTTCATCTCAGCCTATGCCTCCCTCCAGTCCCTTGACTTCTTGGCACTGACGGAAACATGGATCACCACAGATAACACTGCTACTCCTACTGCTCTCTCCTCGTCCGCCCACGTGTTCTCGCACACCCCGAGAGCTTCTGGTCAGCGGGGTGGTGGCACCGGGATCCTCATCTCTCCCAAGTGGTCTTTCTCTCTTTCTCCCCTTACCCATCTGTCTATTGCCTCCTTTGAATTCCATGCTGTCACAGTTACCAGCCCTTTCAAGCTTAACATCCTTATCATTTATCGCCCTCCAGGTTCCTCGGAGAGTTCATCAATGAGCTTGATGCCTTGATAAGCTCCTTTCCTGAGGACGGCTCACCTCTCACAGTTCTGGGCGACTTTAACCTCCCCCGTCTACCTTTGACTCATTCCTCTCTGCCTCCTTCTTTCCACTCCTCTCCTCTTTTGACCTCACCCTCTCACCTTCCCCCTACTCACAAGGCAGGCAATACGCTTGACCTCATCTTTACTAGATGCTGTTCTTCCACTAACCTCATTGCAACTCCCCTCCAAGTCTCCGACCACTACCTTGTATCCTTTTCCCTCTCGCTCTCATCCAACACTTCCCACACTGCCCCTACTCGGATGGTATCGCGCCGTCCCAACCTTCGCTCTCTCTCCCCCGCTACTCTCTCCTCTTCCATCCTATCTTCTCTTCCCTCTGCTCAAACTTTCTCCAACCTATCTCCTGATTCTGCCTCCTCAACCCTCCTCTCCTCCCTTACTGCATCCTTTGACTCCCTATGTCCCCTATCCTCCAGGCCGGCTCGGTCCTCCCCTCCCGCTCCGTGGCTCGACGACTCATTGCGAGCTCACAGAACAGGGCTCCGGGCAGCCGAGCGGAAATGGAGGAAAACTCGCCTCCCTGCGGACCTGGCATCCTTTCACTCCCTCCTCTCTACATTTTCCTCCTCTGTCTCTGCTGCTAAAGCCACTTTCTACCACTCTAAATTCCAAGCATCTGCCTCTAACCCTAGGAAGCTCTTTGCCACCTTCTCCTCCCTCCTGAATCCTCCCCCCTCCCTCCTCCCTCTCTGCAGATGACTTCGTCAACCATTTTGAAAAGAAGGTCGATGACATCCGATCCTCGTTTGCTAAGTCAAACGACACTGCTGGTTCTGCCCACACTGCCCTACCCTATGCTCTGACCTCTTTCTCCCCTCTCTCTCCAGATGAAATCTCGCGTCTTGTGACGGCCGGCCGCCCAACAACCTGCCCGCTTGACCCTATCCCCTCCTCTCTTCTCCAGACCATTTCCGGAGACCTTCTCCCTTACCTCACCTCGCTCATCAACTCATCCCTGACCGCTGGCTACGTCCCTCCCGTCTTCAAGAGAGCGAGAGTTGCACCCCTTCTGAAAAAACCTACACTCGATCCCTCCGATGTCAACAACTACAGACCAGTATCCCTTCTCTCTTTTCTCTCCAAAACTCTTGAGCGTGCCGTCCTTGGCCAGCTCTACCGCTATCTCTCTCAGAATGACCTTCTTGATCCAAATCAGTCAGGTTTCAAGACTAGTCATTCAACTGAGACTGCTCTTCTCTGTATCACGGAGGCGCTCCGCACTGCTAAAGCTAACTCTCTCTCCTCTGCTCTCATCCTTCTAGACCTATCGGCTGCCTTCGATACTGTGAACCATCAGATCCTCCTCTCCACCCTCTCCGAGTTGGGCATCTCCGGCGCGGCCCACGCTTGGATTGCGTCCTACCTGACAGGTCGCTCCTACCAGGTGGCGTGGCGAGAATCTGTCTCCTCACCACGCGCTCTCACCACTGGTGTCCCCCAGGGCTCTGTTCTAGGCCCTCTCTTATTCTCGCTATACACCAAGTCACTTGGCTCTGTCATAACCTCACATGGTCTCTCCTATCATTGCTATGCAGACGACACACAATTAATCTTCTCCTTTCCCCCTTCTGATGACCAGGTGGCGAATCGCATCTCTGCATGTCTGGCAGACATATCAGTGTGGATGACGGATCACCACCTCAAGCTGAACCTCAGCAAGACGGAGCTCCTCTTCCTCCCGGGAAGGACTGCCCGTTCCATGATCTCGCCATCACGGTTGACAACTCCATTGTGTCCTCCTCCCAGAGCGCTAAGAACCTTGGCGTGATCCTGGACAACACCCTGACGTTCTCAACTAACATCAAGGCGGTGTCCCGTTCCTGTAGGTTCATGCTCTACAACATCCGCAGAGTACGACCCTGCCTCACACAGGAAGCGGCGCAGGTCCTAATCCAGGCACTTGTCATCTCCCGTCTTGATTACTGCAACTCGCTGTTGGCTGGGCTCCCTGCCTGTGCCATTAAACCCCTACAACTCATCCAGAACGCCGCAGCCCGTCTGGTGTTCAACCTTCCCAAGTTCTCTCACGTCACCCCGCTCCTCCGCTCTCTCCACTGGCTTCCAGTTGAAGCTCGCATCCGCTACAAGACCATGGTGCTCGCCTACGGAGCTGTGAGGGGAACGGCACCTCAGTACCTCCAGGCTCTGATCAGGCCCTACACCCAAACAAGGACACTGCGTTCATCCACCTCTGGCCTGCTCGCCTCCCTACCACTGAGGAAGTACAGTTCCCGCTCAGCCCAGTCAAAACTGTTCGCTGCTCTGGCCCCCAATGGTGGAACAAACTCCCTCACGACGCCAGGACAGCGGAGTCAATCACCACCTTCCGGAGACACCTGAAACCCCACCTCTTCAAGGAATACCTAGGATAGGGTAAGTAAGGGTAAGTAATCCTTCTCACCCCCCTTCTCACCCCCCAACAAGATTTAGATGCAAGTGGCTGTTCCACTGGTTGTCATAAGGTGTATGCACCAATTTGTAAGTCGCTCTGGATAAGAGCGTCTGCTAAATGACTTAAATGTAAATGTAAATGTTTGTGTGACGGAAAGAGAGAGAGAAAGCGAGACAGAACGGGAGAGTGGGTGACAGAAAGAGAGGATATGGATCTACATGTGACTGTGAGCAAAGTCCTTAGACATTTGAAGCCTGATCTAGTCTACAGCTATGTCTATACAGCCCCCCATCTCTCTCGCTCTCTCCCTCCCCCTCTTGTTGGGGAGAAGGTCACAGAAGGTGAGACATGTCTTCACTCAGCAGTTAGGATTTATTCTGCCAGGGCGTATTGAATTAATTCCCTCTCTCTAGATCCACCGCACGCACACATACATACAGTATATATACACACACTCAAAACAGTAGGCCTCAGATTAGCCCGGTCCCTTTCCTGTGTCTCAGACAAAACAACTCTAACAGCCCCTCCAGCCCTCCACTCCCTCCCGCTCTTTCTCCCCCTCCCTCTTTAGGGGGATGGGTGGGGGTTCATTGGGAACTCCCTAAAACGTTCTCTCTCTTGACATGCAAAACTTGACTGTTGTACTGGCCACCATTATTCAGGCTTCAACTGTTAAACACAAGTTTCATATTTTTTTAATCATCACCAATAACCAAACACCCTCAACCAACATTGGAGATAGGATTCTCCTTAGCAATACTGAGGTGTTAGCTACTATTAGCAAGTATCCCTTTGTTTCACTACTATAGCACTAGCCCCATAAGCAAAACCTGGCTGTTGGCTAACACGTTTAGCATTTACTATAAGCAGTGAGATCTTCAGCTGTCAGTAACTCTATAGTGTTAGCCTCAATGAGTACAGTCTGCTGCCTAGTAAATTTGCAGCATTAGCCACCAGGCTTAAGTCACTGAAACCTCATAGCATCCGCATAAACTAGCAACTCCTCATCTGACTATTGCCTTGTAGCATTAGCCAACACTGTTTCCAGGGAAAATCTATGAAAGAGTTTAGCATTTAGCTGTATCGAGGCAAAAGATTTATACATTCCATGTAGCCTATCGTCATTAAACATTTCTTGTCTTTCAGTACAATACCTCCCACATGTGTTTGACAGCAAGTGCTTGACAGAAACCTGGGCCCAACTTTCAAAAGAGAAAACCAGGGAAACAGCTGCAAGGAACAACGTATTGAGAGGTTTCACAGTAGGCAACATATGATGTGGCATGACATTAAAAAGTTGTCAATGTATTTCTCCGTTTACTAAAGTGTAGTCAAATAATCGCCTCCTCATATCGCACAGTTGTCTAATTAAATCACACTGCAAGACTACGAGGTTTACGCTATTTCTGGCACTTTTCATAATGCTCTTGCACTATGAAAATGATGCCCTAAGTCTTTCTCTGTGACATTACATGTGCATTTGAGTCATTTAGTAGATGACGTACATGATCAATCAGGGTTACGTGCATTCCTCAAGGGCACATCGGCACATTTCTCACCTAGTCGGATCTGGAATTCAAACCAGAGACCTTTCGGTTACTGGTCCAATGCTCTTAACTGTGCTATAGGTGTCTCTCTGCATGCTATAGGTGACCCATCTGCAGGTGTCCATATACATGAATGAATACACAATAAATCATTTATACTATAGACTTTGGACAATACTTTTGCACTATGAAAATGTCTGTATTATAAATTATATATGGACACCTACAGATGGGTCATCTATAGCACACTGAGACATGTAAGTAGTGCATGTGTACACTGTACAGACCTATATCACAGAGAAAGACTTGGGGCGATATTTTCCTTGTGTCCCTCTCTTTTTACTACTTTATGACCCACTTGCAGGCGACCGTCTAGGGTCCTCTGGATGGTGACACACTTGCTGGGGTGCACTCCATTGGTGGTGATGGCGGTGATGAGCGAGTCCAGCTCGTCCTTCTTCTCCTTCAGCTTCTTCACCAGGCTCTCGATGGCGCGCTTGGCGAAGCCCTCATTCTCGCCGCCCTGCCGGTGGCACATGAGGCTGTGCACGATGCTCAGGCAGGCGTCATTGCTGCTGGGGGCATTCACCGACATGATACTGCAGAGGGAGGGAGGAAGGAGCGGAGAGGTCAGTGGTTGGCATAATGATAACCCTCAACATATGTCATAGCGCTTGTCATAAAGGTTCAGCTGCATGCAAACTGACACTGTCTTGACACTTGACATTCAGTTATGTTATGTTTATGACAACATTGTGATACTGTAGTAGCATACAATTGAAAATAGTGTCCCACATAAGGACTTAATAACCCATTCATAACCCATACATACTGCATTCATGAGCACAGACATGAGTGCACACCATTGGCGCACACAGTCACACACACACAAAAGGGAGTGAAGTTGTGTATCAAGGCTTGTGCTTTGTTGTTATGACTTGCTTGTGTGTGTGTGTCATCATTCTTTACTGGCATTGTTAGTCAGCAGCGGATAACACTCAGTATCACCAAATTAATTTAAGCGTTCCAACTGGCTTCTCTCCATCTCCTCTGAAAAGAGTCCCAGGGTTGCATCCAATAAAATGTGCTTCTTCAATGTTGATTCTGATGCAGTGTCTTTGCTTACAAGCTGCTGCCCCTGCACAGGTTGCCATTGCCAACCCTCCCGGCTGGTCTCGACCAGAGAGTCTCCAAGAATTGAATCTTGGGGTATAAAGCTATTTTGGGAGATTATAGTAATGTCGTTGACTGAGATGTGAAAAATGTTAAAAGGCTTCCTATGAATACACTATTCATAATGCATTATAATCACATTTATAATATATCATGAGCCATGGATAATGCACTCTTATGCACAAAATACATGCTAACAACTATAATCTCCCAGACTGAGCTTGATCCAACTTGGCAACCCTAGCCTCGCCTGGAGTCACCTGCCTGTGAGGGGAATCTACCTGGTACTTTAAAAAAGCCTGCCTTTAACCATTCTACAGTTTCATTTGACAAAAGTGGAAAACATGTTTGTGCTACTAGTGCAATATGAATTGAATTAAATTGAGCACCCCATACTCACTAATCAACATACCTCCACTACCAGGGTCGAGTTCAGGAGGCACAAAATGAAAGAGAGAGAAAAAAAAACGCTTCAAAACTGAGTGAAATAGGGTGGTACTATCTGCACTTACTCTTCATATTACGTAAGCCAATTTCTCTATTGTTAGGCCAATAACCCCAAAATGTCACTATTAGGAAATCCATGGCAAAACTGCAGCCTTGCTCTGTTAATACGTGCAAGAGCTAAAATAATTCTGCAATGACGTATCTATCATAACCTGTTAACATCTACGTGGCTAAGCTGACTGGAAGTGACTCCATGTTCTCCCTCCTCTCATTAATATCTGTCAGTTTGGAAACATCCTCGCACAACAACATGGCCTCAAGCTGTGGGAGAAAGTCACAGGCTACCAGTGTGTGTACACTCAGGAAATTCATTGACACAGCTTCTTCAACATAGAACAGCCATAAAAAGACAAACTCGGTCACCATAACGTGAGTCACGTCAAAAAACAGCAAGTCCTACTTATAGCAAGTGATGTGTGTCTTCGTTATTCAGGATATACTGTATAGGCCGGGCCTACTGAGTTGGTGTTGTAGTCTAAAGCTTATCTAGAGCAGGATAGCATTCCTTTGATAGTCCTTTTTTCAAAGCAGTCATAGGGAATGGTGCATGTCACCATCAAAAAGCCTGGTGTGTCTGTCCTCTTACACTGAACCAATCTGATAAATATCGAGGGGCAGGGGGTTATATTGGACTAAGCCAGTGTTACTGTGAAGTCAATGCTCCAATAGATATATTATGATATTATGAAAAGAGAGGATTTGGGGGCTCTCTGCAAAGGGGAAAAGACTCAGCTGATAAGAAAGCTACGATGGTTTACAGTAGGTCTAACGACTGTCGATCAACCTGTCCTCAGGCCGACTATAAACCAAGCTTTAGACAGGCTCTAAATCATAAATCGAAATTCAAGAATTCAGACGTGAATCCATGCAACAGGTGACCAACAATAAGGGCATTCTGAGAAAAGAATGATAGTCTGGAGTAGAGATGTCATTCTGTGGGTATATGATAGATTTGTACTAAACTAGGGCCTACCTCACAATTAATAGATATATAACTTGCAAATTATCACTTCAACAATTAATGAATGAATGATTGCAATGCTGTTCTACACACTATTCCTGTAGGCCTACAGTACTCTCTCAGGGCTTCACGCATTTTGAAGGTAATATTTTATTAAAATGTAATATTTTAATAACAACATGAGCAAGAGCACGGTTAAGGTCCACTTATAGGCCTAAATGTATAGCATGCGGATGGGGTTACATTTAATGTGCATCTTTAGACCCTAGTAGTAAAGCTATTATAACATAATAGTATGGCCTACACTACAGAGTCTGCTGTTATGTAGCAAGTAGTGAGCATTCTGACATGTCCCTCATAAAACAGCTGATTCTGCCAATAACATTACCGATCCAGCAATGCTTACAATATATAGGCCCCTACTGCACAAATAAGATTTGCCAACTGAAGATGTACACTCACTGGACAGTCTATTAGCTACACCACCCCGTTCACAAAAATGGATTGCTCCTACAGACAATGAGTCATGTGGCTGTGGCTTGCTATATAATGCAGGCAGACAGGCATCCAGTTACTGTTTGATTGACCATTAGAACGAGCAAAACAAGTGACTTATGTGGCTTTGAAAGTGGTATGATTGTCAGTGCCAGGTGCACCGGATCCAGTATCTCAGAAACGGACGCCCTCCTGGGTTTTTCACCCATGACAATGTCTAGGGTTTACCGGGAATGGTGAAAAAATTATAATAACCATCCAGTCAGCGGCAGTCCAGTGGGCGAAAACAGCTCGTTGACGAGAGAGGTCAAAGAAGAATGGCAAGAATTGTGTAAGTTAACAGGCAGGCCACAAACAGATAAATAACTGTGTAGTACAACAGTGGTGTGCAGAACGGCATGTCAGAACGCACAACTCGTCGATCCTTGTCACGGATGGGTTATTGCAGCAAGCGACCACATCACGTTACACTAGAAGCATCTAAAAACAAGAAGAGGCTCCAGTGAGCACACGATCACCAACACTGGACAATTGAGAAGTGGAATAACATTGGCTGATCCAACAAATCCCAGTTGCTGTTGCGTCATGCTGATGACAGAATCAGGATTTGGCGTAAGCAGCATGAGTCTATGGCCCCATACTGCCTGATGTCAACTGTACAGGCTGTTGGCGGTGGTATACTGTTGTGGGTAACGACTGAACGCCACAGCGCATCTGAACATTGTTGCTGACCAAACCCAATAGAGCATCTGGGATGAGATGGAACGGGCTGTTGGCAGCATGAATGTACTGCCGTCCAATCTGCAACCACTGTGTGATGCCATCACATTAGCGTGTACCAACATCCCTGTGAAATGTTTGTGACACCTTGTAGAATTCATGCCCCAAATAATTAATGCTGTCCTGGAGGCAAAGGGGGGGTCCAACCCGGTACTAGATGGGTGTACCTAATAAACTGGCAGGTGAATGTATGTGTCGGTTTCTGCACATGACTATGGGCTAATCTCAGGGAATGAAAAGGATCCTTACATGACAAATAAATATGCTCCAACTAAAACACAGCATTGTTGGTGTGACCTTCTTGGGTGACCCTTATAATGCATTATTATATCTCAATCTGACCAATTTTCAAGGCATACATTCCCTTTTCGAGGATCTTCCGCGGAGAAGCAAACACTGCCACACCATATTTGGTCATATCGCGTCACCAAGTCTAGGCTCCAGTCAACATTTTAAGAAATCCCGGTAGGGATGATAAAACGCTTGCAACGTTGTATCAATCGAATCACCCGAAAGCAGGAACTACAGTGTAACTAATTACAGTGCTACATCTAGTAGCATCTTTGAATAGAACATTAGACGTTGAGAAGATAGAGGGCAAAATGTCATATCAACTACCTTTTCGAAAAAACATCGACAGCGCAGACTACACAGTCATGCAGCCAGTGAAATCACTGCTGGACCAAATCATTCGAAATAAAAGCAGCTAAAACAAGCATATCATAAAACCGAAGACAGACAGACACACTCCCCAGACATATGTCTGGTTGATAAAACTAGCGAGTAATCAAGCTATTTTGCCAGTCTGGTCCAGAAATCTCCCCCTCGGTCTCTTACTGTATTTGGTCTGCTTGGAGATTAGAGCTCGCGTGACGAGAAACCGCATAATTTGATAAATTGACTATACTTACACGTCAACCAGAGTGTATTGAGGGATTAGAAGAGAAGTAGTGGTGAATGTGTTGCACTGAGGTAGCTAGTATTCCGAATTCCCTTCCTCCCCTCCTGGGATATCTGTTTCTATCCCTGTCGATATCAGCCTCTCTGTCTCCGCTCGTGCATCCTGCTAGCTCCCCCAAACCTCTCCTCGCGCTCGGTACAATAACAAAAGAGAGTAGCTATCTTGCGCGTGAGTGTCTCACCGAGCCCCAGCCAATGCGGCCTCCAGTCTCAAAGGGATGGCGGCTCTCAGCCAATAGTGATGCGGCTCTCACGGGAAAGCCCGGGTGGAGGTCTGTCTGGGTCGCGTCAAGATTGACATATCAACGCGACTGTTTTTTTTAAAGTGGCGCCGCGGAGATTACCACGCCCCTATGCCTAACCCACTCACCCCCTCCCCGACTCCACTTTGTCAGTCCTACTAATGACTGGTGTTGTAGGCTATACAAATAGGGCTACATCCCACCCCAAATTTGATGACTATTGTATTGTTTCTTAAATCCCGATTACTTAGCGCCACATTGGCTCTAATTTGTTAACATCAGGTTTAAAGGTTTAAGGAACCATGGTGATGAATAGGGCAATTAGTATTCAATTTAAAAACACCTGTTTTCAGTAATACATTTCATCTACAGTGATTACAATCCAGTCACACAACTCTATATAAAGGAGTGGGATAACTTTTTTCTGCCTAACTTTCTAAAACAACCGTGTCCCCTCAATAATCCAGTACAATTCCATTTTAATGTACCATTTGTATGACATTCTGTGATAAACAAATGCACCAGCGTGGCATATATGAGTGCTACTACCTCTACCTGAGCCCCATGGCTTTCTGGTACAGGTTGTTTAATGATCGCTCCTGCACCGCAGGATCATTGATTCAAGCCCCCCTTGTGGTCCTTCTGTAGCTCAGTTGGTAGAGCATGGCGCTTGTAACGCCAGGGTAGTGGGTTCGATTCCCGGGACCACCCATACTTAGAATGTATGCACACATGACTGTAAGTTGCTTTGGATAAAAGCGTCTGCTAAATGGCATATATTATTATTATATATTAGGCTTTTCTCTAAGTTACAATAGACAAAAGAGTTAAGCATAAAAAAATACACAACAGTGAAACTCTAACTCTCCATTGAAAGTGCCATACATACATGTCTGCACAAATTCTCTCCAAATTCATGTTCAGGGAAATTCAGGGATATTCAAGAAAGTCTGGTTTGATCTGAAAAACACACCAAGGGCCGTACAGTCAGTGTAAGATTTTTACTTTGTCTCAGCCCTTCCCTCCATCTCTTTCTCTCTAACTACCTCAACCTAAGACAACACCACCATAAAACTCAAACTCAGCTGCCCTCACCCAATCCATTTGTATCAATTCATCTACCTCTTCCACAAGCCTTCCCCTCTCGACCTTTGCCCCTCTCTCGCATTCCCTCCTACTCCAGTTCAAACCCAACTGGATCACCTTCAACCTACGTTACAAAACATTCAGGGTTGACACAGGAGGCAGACACACTTTGCATTTTACCACTGATCCAATTATGCAGGAGAGCAATCCTTAAGAAGGTATACAGGTCAAGGACTTTTTAAAAAGAGTGGAGGAGCATTTCTAGCCCAGTCTTAGATTTGTTTGTGTCGCTTCATTCTTAGTTAACTGTGGACACTGTCATGCATGAAAAGCCCAGGAGGGTGGCCGTTTCTGAGACACTAGATCCGGCACGCAAGGCACCGATGATCATTCCACGGTCCAAGTTGCTTAGGTCACTTGTTTTGCCCATTCTAACATTCAATTTAACAGTAACTGAATGCCTCAATGCCTGTCTAACTGCTTTATATAGCAAGCCACAGCCACGTGACTCACTGTCTGTAGGAGCGATCCATATTCGTGAATGGAGTGGTGTACCTAATAAACTGGCTGGTGAGTGTAGGTCAGAGCTGAGTTTCCTACAACGCTGTCTTTCTTGGCATGAAAACATGATTTAAAATGATTTAAGTTCAGTATATCCACATAAACATAAGGTTTGTTTGTGAGAAAGATGGTGTTGTTTGAGAATTGTGATTAATATTACAGAGCAGAAATTTGAATTACAGAGCAATCCCTCAAAATCACATTTTTCAAAGGTGTCCTTGAAGTTTACTGTTAAAATGCTTGAAAACAGTTCGCTAGTAAGAATACTGACTTGCCACCATTCATCGTAAACTTTGATACTGATCTGTCATCTTGAACCAATGAAATGTGTTTGCGTAAAACATCAGAGTAAATATTTGGCTACTATAACACATTTCATTGTGTTGTCAGACCACTCCGCTGAAACACAAATAATGTTAAGGACCTCCTTTGATTGTCTATACACACACACACACAATACGACAATGTCGTGACAGTATTACTAATACAATTTCCTTAAACTAAAATGTATACACTAACAGAGTATTTGCACAATTCACAATATAAAGGACCGGAAAATAGTAATGCTTCTGTTTTATTCAATTGCATCAACTGAGTACAGATGTTGTCACTAACATGATGTTTTGTACTATTAGGTATTACTACACTGTCGGAGCTAGAAACATAAGCACTTCGCTGCACCTGCGATAACATCAGCAAAATATGTGTATTGCAACCAATAAAATTCGATTTGACATCAAGAAAAAAAGGGTTGACACACCGTATCAGGCAGCGGTGCATATCAGCTGCTGCTCGAAGCGTGAAACAGTGACGGCTGTTTCCAAACATTCCTTGCATCTTTTTTTTTCTGCACTATATTATATTGCCCGGTCTAGTTACAGAGTCCATAGAGACAAAAAATACATCACCCTTCAGAGAAACCGGTTCCATCAATTACATATATGTGGGCATAGCTTTGAATGGAATGAAGAGGCATCCATTCACACATTCTGGAAAGAGGTTCGTAAAAATCTGTACGCCCCAAAGCATTTAAACTCACATTTCTTGAGGATAACCAGCCACCCATGGTTCTACACTTAATCCTATTTGAGTTGCAATGTCTGAACATATTAAATGCATTGTTTAATTCATTTTCATGAACTATGTGAAAAATAGTGTGACAAGTGATTGATTGGCAAACCTTAGTCAAACAGTGTCATGTGTTAAGGATGAACCATGCCCTCCTGTGGCCATAGCAAAGCTGTGCATATATGCAATGGTGAAAAGCATGACTTTAGATCGCTTTCAAATTATTTTTATTTTCAATTCTAATTTTAGCTTGCACAATCTTAACATTGTATCAACTTGTGTCCGTTTCTGAAGCAAAGCGCTCCTGTTTCTTATTGCTTTTGGCTTATTGTAAATTAGTAATTTATGACTATACAAGATATGTACTCGTTGAACATTAGCACAAAGCAGAGGTAAGGTCGGCGTTTCAGCAGGTAAAATGAGCATAGTCTGTGAGAATGGAAAGAAATATTCCACCCACTCTCATAGCGCAGGCTTGGGCAATATACCGTATACCGGGACATTTTGAAATACAGATGGTATGATTTTCAATACCGTTTGCTATGCCACGGCATAAAAGTTAACCATCTATGATGTGCCAAATAAATTATATTCTCAGGACTCCAGCTATGCAGCTAGATCAAGCTTCTAGGTTACAGCAAAGACAATCAATCCCTAATGGATCAATATCCCTGCTATCTAATATTTATTTTGTACTACAGCAAACTGTGAGTAGCCTTTTGAGATTGTTATCTGTCCTTGCAATTCGTTTATGTTTGCTTGCGCTTATTAGCATTTAACTAGCATCCGCTATGGGAATTCACTAGTAATTTGTTGGGACCCCAACACACACACACACACACACATATATATACACTATTTACATTTGAAAATAAATAGCGCCCCTTGTGCACACTGACGGTAATCCCGTATACCCCGGTATGGTACAGGAACGGTATGAAGGTATGAAAATCTGGATACCGCCCAACCCCAGTGGAAAGTAGAATGTGAAAACTTTATTAAGTCCAGGAGGAAGGCAGACAAGTTCTGTTGTTTTCCAGGCTGAGGAGTGAGGCTGTGGTCATGGTTTACTAGGCGACCGAGGAGTGAACGCTCCAGAGGTCTCCAGCATGGTCTTTCGACGCGCCGTCTCCTTGGCGACATTGTGATTGAGCCGTCGCAGCCGTTCCTAGAGAGGGAGAAAGAGTGAGTGAAATTCAAGTGAGCATTGAATGTTGAAAGTCAGAAGTTTGAAATAATATACCACCTGAGCAGTGGCGACCCGTCATTCATGGCCTGAGCCCCACATTTTTAGATAAAATAAAATATAAAATAAAAAATGTTTTGGACTTGCCTGTTTTGCATGTTATTTTGGCATTAATACGTGTCACATATCAATTTGCAAAGAATGTAATTTAAAAAATATAGAATTTAGTTAATAAAGTCGCATACTCAAGAAGAAAAAAAAGAGACTTGTGGTTGTAAGGCAGCTCCAAAATGCAGGTGTTTCAGCCAAACTCAGTGCTTTCTGTGGTGGTGGGGCAAGCCAGCAGAAAATATGGAGCGTTGCGCTGTGATTGGCTCAGTGTTCTGTCACTCATGGGGACACTGCATCACTGCCAAGTCTAAGGGTATACCTCGAAAATTCTAGCCCTTTGGGTGCTGCCATAGAGTTACATTAGAAGTGCCCATTCAAGAAGGCTCAAGGTCATTGGCCACAGATAAAATGACGTCAAGTAGCTTTGATTGGACTGTCAAAATCATACTTCCAAAATCTTAGCTAGCTGTCATCATGAATCAAGTCGACAATCTACTGGCAGGTCCGTGTCATATGAAGAGAAATAATGAAGAGAAATTGGACACAGTGACACATAAAAAGAGTGTTAGGTAAAATGACAGGAGTAAAAGAAGGCCCACAAAACAGCACAGGCAAATAAGAAAGAAAAGCATCCAAGCTCTTGCTTTGAGCCACTGACCTGAGCATTCTGTAGTATGTTGTTGACCAGCACCACCCTGCGTCTCACATTCAGCAGCTTTT
The DNA here is from genome assembly GCF_023373465.1 of Oncorhynchus keta. NCBI lineage: Eukaryota > Metazoa > Chordata > Actinopteri > Salmoniformes > Salmonidae > Oncorhynchus > Oncorhynchus keta. The sequence continues at coordinate 34,802,110 of NC_068439.1, forward strand.
TCACATAGGGGTCCAGGTCGAGCACCACCTTCTGGTGCTCATTTATCCTGCACAACTCTAAAAATGAAGGGATGAGCTGAGGATGACTGACAGGATGGTTTGGCTAACCATAAAGAAAATTGATAAAAGACAGCAGCCATTTGGTAAGGTATTCAGGTCTCATTCATACCTTCAACTGTAGGATTGATTCTGTATATAATTAAACAACTTTTTTTTATGCTCTCATGAAAATCACAGGTTCTGAATAAAGGATATACAGTGCCTTGCGAAAGTATTCGGCCCCCTTGAACTTTGCGACCTTTTGCCACATTTCAGGCTTCAAACATAAGGATATAAAACTGTATTTTTTTTGTGAAGAATCAACAACAAGTGGGACACAATCATGAAGTGGAACGACATTTATTGGATATTTCAAACTTTTTTAACAAATCAAAAACTGAAAAATTGGGCGTGCAAAATTATTCAGCCCCTTTACTTTCAGTGCAGCAAACTCTCTCCAGAAGTTCAGTGAGTATCTCTCAATGAACCAATGTTGACCTAAATGACTAATGATGATAAATACAATCCACCTGTGTGTAATCAAGTCTCCGTATAAATGCACCTGCACTGTGATAGTCTCAGAGGTCCGTTAAAAGCGCAGAGAGCATCATGAAGAACAAGGAACACACCAGGCAGGTCCGAGATACTGTTGTGAAGAAGTTTAAAGCCGGATTTGGATACAAAAAGATTTCCCAAGCTTTAAACATCCCAAGGAGCACTGTGCAAGCGATAATATTGAAATGGAAGGAGTATCAGACCACTGCAAATCTACCAAGACCTGGCCGTCCCTCTAAACTTTCAGCTCATACAAGGAGAATACTGATCAGAGATGCATCCAAGAGGCCCATGATCACTCTGGATGAACTGCAGAGATCTACAGCTGAGGTGGGAGACTCTGTCCATAGGACAACAATCAGTCGTATATTGCAGAAATCTGGCCTTTATGGAAGAGTGGCAAGAAGAAAGCCATTTCTTAAAGATATCCATAAAACGTGTTGTTTAAAGTTTGCCACAAGCCACCTGGGAGACACACCAAACATGTGGAAGAAGGTGCTCTGGTCAGATGAAACCAAAATTTAACTTTTTGGCAACAATGCAAAACGTTATGTTTGGCGTAAAAGCAACACAGCCCATCACCCTTAACACACCATCCCCACTGTCAAACATGGTGGTGGCAGCATCATGGTTTGGGCCTGCTTTTCTTCAGCAGGGACAGGGAAGATGGTTAAAATTGATGGGAAGATGGATGGAGCCAAATACAGGACCATTCTGGAAGAAAACCTGATGGAGTCTGCAAAAGACCTGAGACTGGGATGGAGATTTGTCTTCCAACAAGACAATGATCCAAAACATAAAGCAAAATCTACAATGGAATGGTTCAAAAATAAACATATCCAGGTGTTAGAATGGCCAAGTCAAAGTCCAGACCTGAATCCAATCGAGAATCTGTGGAAAGAACTGAAAACTGCTGTTCACAAATGCTCTCCATCCAACCTCACTGAGCTCGAGCTGTTTTGCAAGGAGGAATGGGAAAAAATTCAGTCTCTCGATGTGCAAAACTGATAGAGACATATCCCAAGCGACTTACAGCTGTAATCGCAGCAAAAGGTGGCGCTACAAAGTATTAACTTAAAGGGGCTGAATAATTTTGCACACCCAATTTTTCAGTTTTTGATTTGTTAAAAAGTTTGAAATATCCAATAAATGTCGTTCCACTTCATGATTGTGTCCCACTTGTTGTTGATTCTTCACAAAAAAATACAGTTTTATATCTTTATGTTTGAAGCCTGAAATGTGGCAAAAGGTCGCAAAGTTCAAGGGGGCCGAATACTTTCGCAAGGCACTGTACCTCTTTCAATTTAATTACCCCCAGGCAGCACATGAGCTTGTAGAAGCTTTACACAAGCGTCAAAATCTGTGGTTGTACTGGTCACATCACAGCAGCGTTTGCCTGTCTCACACACTGGTTTCCATGGGCTTGGCTAAGGGCTTTCTTTCACAGGGTCAAGTGCATTAACCTAGCACCACTCCACTTTCCTGTTCCCCCGGGAAGGCATAATAAGCATGTAAAAGTAAATCATTTTACCTGTGGCTAGATTGTCTATGTGTTCTCGTAGTTCCACCTGGCTTTCCCTATAACAAGAAAACACAATAGCATTATTCATAGAGAAAAATAGTAAAGTTACAATCATTGCTACTACAACAGACAAAGAGTGGTTACAGCAGACTCCATTGACATCTGTAGCATAGGCCTACTTGGGCTACAGCAAGTAACAAAGTAATAAGGAAAGGAGACATCCAGAATGTACCTCCCTAAAAACACGCCTCTTGAATACAAGTGACTTTTCATAGCAGGTTAGGAGAGCATTTTCTCTAACCCTAACCCTTTTCCTAACCTAATTCTCCAAACCTGCTACGTAAGTTCTTAACTTGCTATGAAAAAGTTGTAGCTGAACCACCAACACAGAGAATAGTGAGGCACTGAGCACAGGAGGCAGATTCAATAATGCAGGACTGTTTTTGAGTATACTGATTGGAATATGTTCAAAGATCACCCAAGACTCATCATCAATGTTAAGGAATATACATTCGCAGTCACAGGCTTCATTAGGAAATGTGTTGATTATGTTGTATGCACAATTACAATCCGGACATACCCCAACCAAAATCCCTGGATGAACGGAGATATCCGTACTAGAGGTCGACCGATTATGATTGATGATGATAGCGATTATTGGAGGACCAAAAAGCCGATACCGATTAATCGGTCGCTTAAAAAAAAAAAAAATGTATTTGTAATAATGACAACTACAACAATACTGAATGAACACTTCTTTTAACTTAATATAATACATCAGTAAAATCAATTTAGTCTCAAATAAATAATGAAACGCGTTCAATTTGGTTTAAATAATGCAAAAACAAAGTGTTGGAGAAGAAAGTAAAAGTGCAATATGTGCCATGTAAGAAAGCTAACGTTTAAGCTCCTTGCCTAGAACATGAGAACATATGAAAGCTGGTGGTTCCTTTTAACATGAGTCTTCAATATTCCCAGGTAAGAAGTTTTAGGTTGTAGTTATAGGAATTATAGGACTGTTTCTGTCTATACCATTTGTATTTCATATACCTTTGATTATTGGATGTTCTTATAGGCACTTTAGTATTCCTAGTGTAACAGTATAACTTCCGTCCCTCTCCTCGCTCCTCCCTGGGCTCGAACCAGGAACACAACGACAACAGCCACCCTCAAAGCAGCGTTACCCTAGCAGAGGGGAACAACTACTCCAAGTCTCAGTGACGTTTGAAACCCTATTAGTGCGCACCCCACTAACTAGCTAGCCATTTCACATCACATCGTTACACCAGCCTAATATCGGGAGTTGATAGGCTTGAAGTCATAAACAGCAGAGCTGCTGGCAAAACGCACAAAAGTGCAGTTTGAATGAATGCTTACGAGCCTGCTGCTGCCTACCACCGCTCAGTCAGACTGCTCTATCAAATCATAGACTTAATTATAACATAATAACACACATAAATACGAGCCTTAGGTCATTAATATGGTCGAATCCGGAAACTATCATCTCGAAAACAAGACATTTATTATTTCAGTGAAATACGGAACCATTCCGTATTTTATCTAACGGGTGGCATCCATCAGTCTAAATATTCCTGTTACATTGCACAACCTTCAATGTTATGTCATAATTACGTAAAATTCTGGCAAATTAGTTAGCAATGAGCCAGGCGGCCCAAACTGTTGCATATACCCACCCTGACTCTGCGTGCAATGAACGCAAGAGAAGTGACACAATTTCACCAGGTTAATAATGCCTGCTAACCTGGATTTCTTGTAGCTAAATATGCATGTTTAAAAATATACTTCTGCGTATTAATTTTAAGAAAGGCATTGATGTTTATGGTTAGGTACACGTTGGAGCAACGACAGCCCTTTTTCACGAATGCGCACTGCAACGCAGGACACGCTAGATAAACTATAAATAAATATCATTTTTTTTATTTTTTTTTATTTCACCTTTATTTAACCAGGTAGGCTAGTTGAGAACAAGTTCTCATTTGCAACTGCGACCTGGCCAAGATAAAGCATAGCAGTGTGAACAGACAACACAGAGTTACACATGGAGTAAACAATTAGCAAGTCAATAACACAGTAGAAAAAAATGGGCAGTCTATATACAATGTGTGCAAAAGGCATGAGGAGGTAGGCGAATAATACAATTTTGCAGATTAACACTGGAGTGATAAATGATCAGATGGGCATGTACAGGTAGAGATATTGGTGTGCAAAAGAGCAGAAAAGTAAATAAATAAAAACAGTATAAAAACAGTATGGGAATGAGGTAGGTGAAAAAGGGTGAGCTATTTACCTATAGACTATGTACAGCTGCAGTGATCGGTTAGCTGCTCGGATAGCTGATGTTTGAAGTTGGTGAGGGAGATAAAAGTCTCCAACTTCAGCGATTTTGCAATTCGTTCCAGTCACAGGCAGCAGAGTACTGGAACGAAAGGCGGCCAAATGAGGTGTTGGCTTTAGGGATGATCAGTGAGATACACCTGCTGGAGCGCGTGCTACGGATGGGTGTTGCCATCGTGACCAGTGAACTGAGATAAGGCGGAGCTTTACCTAGCATGGACTTGTAGATGACCTGGAGCCAGTGGGTCTGGCGACGAATATGTAGCGAGGGCCAGCCGACTAGAGCATACAAGTCGCAGTGGTGGGTGGTATAAGGTGCTTTAGTGACAAAACGGATGGCACTGTGATAGACTGCATCCAGTTTGCTGAGTAGAGTGTTGGAAGCCATTTTGTAGATGACATCGCCGAAGTCGAGGATCGGTAGGATAGTCAGTTTTACTAGGGTAAGCTTGGCAGCGTGAGTGAAGGAGGCTTTGTTGCGGAATAGAAAGCCGACTCTGGATTTGATTTTTGATTGGAGATGTTTGATGTGAGTCTGGAAGGAGAGTTTGCAGTCTAGCCAGACACCTAGGTACTTATAGATGTCCACATATTCAAGGTTGGAACCATCCAGGGTGGTGATGCTAGTCGGGCATGCGGGTGCAGGCAGCGATCGGTTGAAAAGCATGCATTTGGTTTTACTCGCGTTTAAGAGCAGTTGGAGGCCACGGAAGGAGTGCTGTATGGCATTGAAGCTCGTTTGGAGGTTTGATAGCACAGTGTCCAATGACGGGCCGAAAGTATATAGAATGGTGTCGTCTGCGTAGAGGTGGATCAGGGAATCGCCCGCAGCAAGAGCAACATCATTGATATATACAGAGAAAAGAGTCGGCCCGAGAATTGAACCCTGTGGCACCCCCATAGAAACTGCCAGAGGACCGGACAGCATGCCCTCTGATTTGACACACTGAACTCTGTCTGCAAAGTAATTGGTGAACCAGGCAAGGCAGTCATCCGAAAAACCGAGGCTGTTGAGTCTGCCGATAAGAATTTGGTGATTGACAGAGTCGAAAGCCTTGGCGAGGTCGATGAAGACGGCTGCACAGTACTGTCTTTTATCGATGGCGGTTATGATATCATTTAGTACCTTGAGTGTGGCTGAGGTGCACCCGTGACCGGCTCGGAAACCAGATTGCACAGCGGAGAAGGTACGGTGGGATTCGAGATGGTCAGTGACCTGTTTGTTGACTTGGCTTTCGAAGACCTTAGATAGGCAGGGCAGGATGGATATAGGTCTATAGCAGTTTGGGTCCAGGGTGTCTCCCCCTTTGAAGAGGGGGATGACTGCAGCAGCTTTCCAATCCTTGGGGATCTCAGACGATATGAAAGAGAGGTTGAACAGGCTGGTAATAGGGGTTGCGACAATGGCGGCAGATAGTTTCAGAAATAGCGGGTCCAGATTGTCAAGCCCAGCTGATTTGTACGGGTCCAGGTTTTGCAGCTCTTTCAGAACATCTGCTATCTGGATTTGGGTAAAGGAGAACCTGGAGAGGCTTGGGTGAGGAACTACGGGGGGGGCGGAGCTGTTGGCCGAGGTTGGAGTAGCCAGGCGGAAGGCATGGCCAGCCGTTGAGAAGTGCTTATTGAAGTTTTCGATAATCATGGATTTATCGGTGGAGACCGTGTTTCCTAGCCTCAGTGCAGTGGGCAGCTGGGAGGAGGTGCTCTTGTTCTCCATGGACTTCACAGTGTCCCAGAACTTTTTGGAGTTGGAGCTACAGGATGCAAACTTCTGCCTGAAGAAGCTGGCCTTAGCTTTCCTGACTGACTGCGTGTATTGGTTCCTGACTTCCCTGAACAGTTGCATATCACGGGGCTATTCGATGCTATTGCAGTCCGCCACAGGATGTTTTTGTGCTGGTCGAGGGCAGTCAGGTCTGGAGTGAACCAAGGGCTGTATCTGTTCTTGGTTCTGCATTTTTTGAACGGAGCATGCTTATCCAAAATGGTGAGGAAGTTACTTTTAAAGAATGACCAGGCATCCTCAACTGACGGGATGAGGTCAATGTCCTTCCAGGATACACGGGCCAGGTCGATTAGAAAGGCCTGCTCACAGAAGTGTTTTAGGGAGCGTTTGACAGTGATGAGGGGTGGTCGTTTGACTGCGGCTCCGTGGCGGATACAGGCGATGAGGCAGTGATCGCTGAGATCCTGGTTGAAGACAGCGGAGGTATATTTGGAGGGCCAGTTGGTCAGGATGACGTCTATGAGGGTGCCCTTGTTTACAGAGTTAGGGTTGTACCTGGTGGGTTCCTTGATGATTTGCGTGAGATTGAGGGCATCTAGCTTAGATTGTAGGACTGCCGGGGTGTTAAGCATATCCCAGTTTAGGTCACCTAACAGAACAAACTCTGAAGCTAGATGGGGGCGATCAATTCACAAATGGTGTCCAGGGCACAGCTGGGAGCTGACGGGGTCGGTAGCAGGCGGCAACAGTGAGAGACTTGTTTCTGGAGAGAGTAATTTTCAAAATTAGTAGTTCAAACTGTTTGGGTATGGACCTGGAAAGTATGACATTACTTTGCAGGCTATCTCTGCAGTAGACTGCGACTCCGCCCCCTTTGGCAGTTCTATCTTGACGGAAGATGTTATAGTTGGGTATGGAAATCTCTGAATTTTTGGTGGCCTTCCTGAGCCAGGATTCAGACACGGCAAGGACATCAGGGTTAGCAGAGTGTGCTAAAGCAGTGAGTAAAACAAACTTAGGGAGGAGGCTTCTGATGTTGACATGCATAAAACCAATACTTTTTCGATCACAGAAGTCAACAAATGAGGGTACCTGGGGACATGCAGGGCCTGGGTTTACCTCCACATCACCCGCGGAACAGAGAAGGAGTAGTATGAGGGTGCGGCTAAAGGCTATCAAAACTGGTCGCCTAGAGCGTTGGGGGCAGAGGATAAGAGGAGCAGGTTTCTGGGCATGGTAGAATATATTCAGGGCATAATGCGCAGACAGGGGTATGGTGGGGTGCGGGTACAGCGGAGGTAAGCCCAGGCACTGGGTGATGATGAGAGAGGTTGTATCTCTGGACATGCTGGTTGTAATGGGTGAGGTCACCGCATGTGTGGGGGGTGGGACAAAGGAGGTAACAGGGGTATGCAGAGTGGATCTAGGGGCTCCACTGTGAACTAAAACAATGATAACTAACCTGAACAACAGTATACAAGGCATATTGACATTTGGGAGAGACATACAGCGAGGCATACAGTAATCACAGGTGTTGAATTGGGAAAGCTAGCTAAAAACAGTAGGCGAGGCTAATCAGCTAGCACAACAAACAGCAGGTAAAATGGCGTTGACTAGGCAACTGGGCCGACAGATAAAACAAACAAGCAGAATGGAGTACCGTGATTAATGGACAGTCCAGCGTGCGTCAGCTATGTAGCCAAGAGATCAGTGTCCAGGGGGCAGCGGTGGATGGGCAGGGAAGCTGGGCTGGCGAGTGTTATCCAGGTTTTTTTTTTTTTTTTTTTTTAAACTAACAATGACTAAATAGCTTGTAGCTAGTTAGCTGGTTAGCGTTTGGAGGTTCTTGAGTGTGTCATAAAAATAAAATAAAAATTTAAAGTGATAGCGATTCCGTATCACAGTGGGTGAGGCAGGTTTCCGGAAGGTATAAACAAAATAAAAATCAAAGAGAGATAGAAAGTAAATGGGTTCAGAGTGTTTGGGATACAGTGAGTCAGTTGTGCAATCATAAACCATGTGTAGTTATAACTAGTGATTATGATTGATTAAGTTTAATGGTAGCTAGCAATTTACCTTGGCTTCTTACTGAATTTGCATAACAGGCAGGCTCCTCGTGAGGCAGGAGGTTAGAGCATTGGACTAGTTAACCGTAAGGTTGCAAGATTGAATCCCTGAGCTGACAATGTAAAAATCTGTCTTTCTGCCCCTGAACAAGGCAGTTAACCCACAGTTCCTAGGCCGTCATTGAAAATAAGAATGTGTTCTTAACTGACTTGCCTAGTTAAATAAAGATTAAACAAAGGTGTAAAAAAATATCTATATATTTTTTTTTTTAAATCGGCGTCCAAAATGACCAATTTCCGATTGTTAAGAAAACTTGAAATCGGCCCTAATTAAATTGGCCATTCCGATTAATCGGTTGACCTCTAATCCATACCATGCTGAGAGCCCGTACTGCAGCATTCAATGCCAGCAGAACGAACCCCAATGACTCGATGGCGTACAACACACACAGGGCAAGAACGTACGAGCTCCACAAATCCATTAGGGATGCAAAAAGACAACTCAGACTCGCAACGCATGTGGGAAGGATTATAGACCATTAGGGACTAGAAAGGCAAATCCAACTGTGTCGTGCCCACCTAAGCCTCCCTCCCAGACGAGCTTAACACATTCTATACTCGGTTTGAGGCAGACAATAGCCATTCAGGAAGACTCACTGCTTCGGAGGACCAGGTGCTTTTGCTCTCCGAGAAAACTCTGAAGAGTGAAAACTCACAAAGCCGCCAGTCCAGATGGCATCCCTGGCCGCTTCCTCAGAGTGTGTGCTGAAGAGCTGGCGGGAGTCTTCTCGGACATCTTCAACCTCTTCCTCTCCCAAGTTGTATTCCCCACCTGCTTCAAGGAGACCACCATCATCCCAGTGCCCAATAAAAACAAGGCTAACAGGACTATCGCCCTGTCGCACTCACCCCGGTCATCATGAAGTGCTTCAAGGTGCTGATCATGGCCAGCAGGCCACGCATGCTGGACCCACTCCAATTTACCTACCGCTCCAACAGATCCACGGAAGATGCCATTTCCATCGCTATTCACACAGCTGTAACACATCTGGACAAAAGGAACACCTTATGTGAGAATGCCGTTCAGTGACTACAGTTGAGCATTCAAAACTATTGTTCCCTCTAAGCTCGACACAAAGCTCAGAGCCCTGGATCTGGATACCACCCTCTGCAACTGGGCCCTGGACTTCCTGATGGTCAGACCACAGGCTGTGAGGATTGGTAACAACACCTCCTCCATACTGACTCTTAAAGTCAGCCTATAGGGAGGAGATAAGTGAACTGGCATTCTGGTGCCAGGACAACAACCTCTCCCTCAATGTCAGCAAAACAAAGGATTTCATTGTTGACTTCAGGAAGCAGAGGAGGGATCATGCCCCAATCCACAAGAACGGGACTGCAGTACAGAGAGTCAGCAGTTTTAAGTTCTTCTGCATCCACATCACCGATGACTTGACATGGACCAACAACACCACCACTCTTGTCAAGAGGGCGCAACAGCATCTCTACTTCCTAAGGCGGCTAAAGAAATTCAGCATGCCATCCCGGGATTCTCTCCAAATACTACCAATGCACTCTCAAGAGCGTCCTGACCGGTTGTATCATGGCCTGGTACAGGAATTGCTCCGTCCACGACCGCAAAGCCCTCCAGCGGGGGGTGAAGATGGCCCAGTACATCACTGGGACCATGCTCCCACCCATCCAGGACATTTACTCAAAACTGTGCCTGAGGAAGGCCTGCAGCATTGTTAAGGACCCCACACACCCCAGCCATGAGCTGTTCACTCCCATACCATCAGGTGGACGGTGTCGGAAGGTCTGATCGGTCTGATACCAAAAGGCTCAGAGACAGTTCCTATCTACAAGTCATTAGACTGCTGAACACTTGAACTGGACTGACCATCTGCTCTGATTCTCTGCACCTTAGCACACATGCACTCTATCATGCACACACAACACAAATGTTACAACCAGACTCTTATTATAATTGCTAAATACTGTACAATTTAGACACTTGTACCCAAATATTGGAATATAAATGGTGCCTTCCTTTATTATACATATGCTCAAATATTTTCCTATTCTACTGAGCCATTTCCTTTATGTTTGCATTCTTATATTTGATCATTTCTTATTGTTGTTGCATTTCGAGAAGGAACCTGCAAGTAATTGGAATTGTAACCCCCTTTAAAGACTGGATGTAATTTATTACGTGTGGCAATAGTCATGTCTGCGTTCTGGAACTGCCTGCGTCCCCATACAGAACTGTCCATGTAAGGATTGGAAAGCTGCCGCAGTCATCCCCCTCTTCAAAGGGGGAGACACCCTGGACCCAAACTGTTACAGACCTATATCCATTCTGCCCTGCCTATCTAAGGTCTTCGAAAGCCAAGTCAACAAACAGGTCACTGACCATCTCGAATCCCACCGTACCTTCTCCGCTATGCAATCTGGTTTCCGAGCCGGTCACGGGTGCACCTCAGCCACACTCAAGGTACTAAACGACATCATAACCGCCATCGATAAAAGACAGTACTGTGCAGCCGTCTTCATCAACCTTGCCAAGGCTTTCGACTCTGTCAATCACCATATTCTTATCGGCAGACTCAGTAGCCTCGGTTTTTCGGATGACTGCCTTGCCTGGTTCACCAATTACTTTGCAGACAGAGTTCAGTGTGTCAAATCGGAGGGCATGCTGTCCGGTCCTCTGGCAGTCTCTATGGGGGTGCCACAGGGTTCAATTCTCGGGCCGACTCTTTTCTCTGTATATATCAATGATGTTGCTATTGCTGCGGGCGATTCCCTGATCCACCTCTACGCAGACGACACCATTCTATATACTTTCGGCCCGTCATTGGACACTGTGCTATCTAACCTCCAAACGAGCTTCAATGCCATACAACACTCCTTCCGTGGCCTCCAACTGCTCTTAAACGCTAGTAAAACCAAATGCATGCTTTTCAACCGATCGCTGCCTGCACCCGCATGCCCGACTAGCATCACCACACTGGATGGTTCCGACCTTGAATATGTGGACACCTATAAGTACCTAGGTGTCTGGCTAGACTGCAAACTCTCCTTCCAGACCCATATCAAACATCTCCAATCGAAAATCAAATCAAGAGTCGGCTTTCTATTCCGCAACAAAGCCTTCTTCACTCACGCTGCCAAGCTTACCCTAGTAAAACTGACTATCCTACCGATCCTCGACTTCGGCGATGTCATCTACAAAATTGCTTCCAACACTCTTCTCAGCAAACTGGATGCAGTTTATCACAGTGCCATCCGTTTTGTCACTAAAGCACCTTATACTACCCACCACTGCGACTTGTATGCTCTAGTCAGCTGGCCCTCGCTACATATTCGTCGCCAGACCCACTGGCTCCAGGTCATCTACAAGGCCATGCTAGGTAAAGCTCCGCCTTATCTCAGTTCACTGGTCACGATGGCAACACTCATCTGTAGCACGCGCTCCAGCAGGTGTATCTCACTGATCATCCCTAAAGCCAACACCTCATTCGGCCGCCTTTCGTTCCAGTACTCTGCTGCCTGTGACTGGAACGAATTGCAAAAATCGCTGAAGTTGGAGACTTTTATCTCCCTCACCAACTTCAAACATCAGCTATCTGAGCAGCTAACCGATCGCTGCAGCTGTACATAATCTATTGGTAAATAGCCCACCCATTTTCACCTACCTCATCCCCACAGTTTTTATTTATTTACTTTTCTGCTCTTTTGCACACCAATATCTCTATCTGTACATGATCATCTGATCATTTATCACTCCAGTGTTAATCTGCAATATTGTAATTATTCGCCTACCTCCTCATGCCTTTTGCACACATTGTATATAGACTCCCCTTTTTTTCTACTGTGTTATTTACTTGTTAATTGTTTACTCCATGTGTAACTCTGTGTTGTCTGTTCACACTGCTATGCTTTATCTTGGCCAGGTCGCAAATGAGTTGTTCTCAACTAGCCTACCTGGTTAAAAAAAGGTGAGAAAAAAAAAAGGTGTGGCATGAAGTAGATTGGGCGGGTACGCGGGAGTTGGACTGAGGTGATCTTGGGGAACAACGACAGATTTCGCTAGAGTGTTGAGACACTGAAGTTCCTTGTTCAATTAGCTTTTTGTTTAATAGTCAGGGGCGGTATGAGTGTAGCCAGTTCCTTTTCACTCACTATTCTTGTTTAATTTTGTGGTTCACCGGATTAGTCATCATCCTCGAGGGACAGTCGAACGACATGCTGGCTAGCCAAGCTAGTCGGTACAGCTACCTACTCTACCAGCAGGATCCTATTGATCCTACCACTACATCATCACCGGCTTCCTGCAGTTGTTGTGCAAGTTCTCTCTCGGCACCGATGGAGCTCCCTAGTTGATTTTTCACCTGTTAAATCCTGTGGAGGGCCTGGTCCTCTCATTGACGGATGCCGGTTACCTACGCTCCCTCTGTCCGGTTCCCCTCTCTTCACTGGATGGATGGTAACTTGAATGTTTAACCCCTCTGTGTCCAAGGACAAGGGCCAAACTTATTAATATTAATTTCAGGGCGCCCCAAGGTTTTTATTGTTTGTAAAAAATAAAAATAAAAACATTTTTTTAACTTAGGTATATATTCTGGTACTAGTTTCAAACTAGCTTCAGCATACTAGGGTTCTAGGTTTGGAAAGTAACTTTAGCTACAGTATATTTCCCCCCGGGTTTCAGCTGTTTACAGGGTTTGAGCCATATTTGTAATAGCCCATGTGGCTCACTTGAGCATGGCACTTGCAATGCCAGGGTTGTGAGTTTAACTCCCACGGGGGACCAGTATAAAAATGTATGCACTCCCTACTGTAAGTCGCTCTGAATAAGAATGTCTGCTAAATTACTAAGATGTAAATATATATATTTGTAAAATTGCAATACTGTTGATTTTTTATGAATCTTATTCAAATAATTTTCTCATTTTGAGGTTTTAATATTATACCAGTGTACAATTTCTCTCAGGGTTTTATTAGGTCCAGTATTATTATGTGGTTCTCCTTGGCTCATTGTTCTTTGTGATAATTGCTATGTCTTTATTTCATTTTACATTCTAATTTATTTTTGACCATTATCTTTAGTTTGAATCAATTCTACTATATATCATGGGGGAAAAAGGTTGTGTTTGTCACTGTGTGGGTGTATCATGTAGTTTCCTAATAAGCTAATTATAACCTTTCACGTCTTATTGCTTATCAGGTGGAGGCACAGCATTATTCTATACATGGTACATATACAGTCTCATGGTATATCTTACCCCTGTATCATTCATGGGCATACTGACTCATGGTAATACACAGTGTCCTGTAGACCTACAGGGATTTTCTTTATTTTTACTATTTTCTACATTGTAGAATAATAACAAAGACATCAACACTATGAAATAATGTATGTTCTATTTAATAGTTTGGATCTCTTCACTATTACAATGTAGAAAATAGTAAAAAAATAAATAAATAACTCTGGAATGAGCAGGTGTTTCCAAACTTATATATATATATATATATGCCCACCCTGATATAACGCAGGTATTCTCTCTCTAACAGTACGTGCTTAGTTAAAGTCATAACAAAGCTGCCTGAAGAGAGAGAGGGGTCACATAAGCATTTTGTTGGCTGGTGTATACCATGTGTATCCCGTACAACTAATAAAACTTGAAAATATATCGAAGCGGCATGTTTTTAGGGAATCTCTGTCCCTGATAACTAACGCCTCAATTCACGTGCAAGTCGAAACTAGGAAACGCTGACTTGCTAACTGGTTGTAGTTATAGAGCTTGCTAGCTTGTAGTCCTAAAACCCAGAATGAGTTACCACCACTGGTTCGTTCAACCGTCCCTATGGAAAAAATAATGGGGAAATAATAGGGTTTTGGAATAAATGCATTTTGTTCTATGAGTTAACAGTCAGTTAGCATGACCTTTATGAATGATGAAGCCTTTATGTGCTTAATGTGCTTTTTTTATTACAAATTCTCAAAAAGGTGGCTTTAGCTGTTGAAGATGGCCATAGAACAAAAACGAATAAGATCTCCTACGCCGTTTTAGCACAGACCTTATTTTTTGCGTTTATCCAAAACCGCCATTCATTTTCCCCATAGGCATTGTCCAACTCACCATCGCGGAGTTAATGCCTACAAAAAGACCGCATTATTATGTCTCTACGCGTGCTGCGTTCAACGGTTAGCTAGTACGACATTTCCGAGTTCCTACTTCCTACTAGGGACGAGGAAGGGCTGCATCGCTGGACTGTCATCACGATGGGGTTATCTTATTTATGCGTTCAAAACAACTGGGAACACGGGCCTCTTTCTAGAACACGGACTTTTAAACCTAAAGATCATCCACGTCAAGTTTTGACCATGTTTTGTTGGTGTTCCCAGTTGTCTTGAAAGCATCATATTTGATAGCAAGCTAGCTAGCTGTGAATGGAAAAGCACATATCTTGCTACTAGCTACCCACCTCACTGAGTGTACATGAAGATCAAGCTGCTGGACAGCTGGTTTTAGGAGGTCAAGCAGTCCTTCTGCAATTGCATCCTTCCCGGACGGTGTCTCCACCACAGCTAGAGCGGCAGCCATTTCTCCTCCAAAAACAGTGACAACAACAAACGTAAACCCCTCCAGGAAGTAACTATGTGACGTAGCTATAAAACGTCTCCATTTTCCGCCAGTTAGCACCATTTTGTAAGGAAGGGAGTTAGGGAGAACAGGCTGTTCTTAGTTTAAAAAAATAATAATAATCAAATAACGTTACTGTTTTAATCATTGTAGCTAGCTAGGATAGTTCGTATTTTAATATTAACCGAAAGAGCAAGGCGAAAGAAAACATCAAGTGAGAAGTGGATCCAGATCTTTCGGCTGCAACTAGCTTAGCTACTAGCTAACTCATCGCTCAAGTTAACGAAGATAACTAGCACAGCTAGTAAGTAGTTCGCTTGCTAGCCAAGTGAAACGAGTATTGACATAACAAGCACCGATCAAAGTAAGTTTCCACCAATCGTCTACTGAACTTGTTTCAGACAGTGTTTACTATTTTAAATAGTTTATAGCTAGTTAGCTAGCTAACGTTATTTACGTTGACTAATATTGAGACTCGTAGGGGACGCCAGACCAACGTTAGCTCACACTGCAGGTTCCTTTTTTTGTTGTTGCTTACAGGCTGTTTATAGCTATTTAATTAACTACCGCGAATAGGTAACGTTACTGTAGTTTTTGTAGATGTCCCGTCTCTCTCGGTCTTTCAAACGCAGTGAAGTCGACGCATGTGGTACATGTTCTTATTAACTGGACGTGTAACGTTATGTTGTGCCAGCAATGTCCACGATATGTTTATTTCGAGCCCGTGGCGTTTTCTTAATTCAAATTATGCATCCAATTATTGTTTGATGCTAACTAACTAGTTGGATACCACAACTAGCCGACGCTAGCGATCTACAAACTACGGTAACCATTTTCCCATCTAAATATAATGAATTATTATACAACTAGTTAGTTATGCACAGATGAAATGGCCAACACGGGTGTATTTCCATCTCCTTGCTTGTGAAGTTTTTCTAACCAGTCCCCTCTCCCCCCTCCCTTTTACAACCTCCCCCTCCCTTTACAATCCCCCCGCCCCCCCTCCTCTCTTGTCTGTTGCTTGTTCCAAGGAGTTCCAGTGAAGTCAAAATGAGTGCTCCCTCCTCCCAAAAAGTTGTGCTGAAAAGCACCACCAAGCAGTCCCTGAATGAGCGGTGAGACGCGCTACGCACCCTGACAGCACTAAGCGAGGCGAAGGGCGAAACAGTGGTACAGATGGCCCTAGTGTGCTCTGCTACGGAAGGCCACTGTTGGGGACCAGACATGGACGCTAGACTGCCCAGGGCCGACGTGTGCTCCGCTCACTCAAAAGGCATGCCGTAGTCAACACTTGCTGACAAAAAGTTTAACAAACAGAGTTTGGAGTGCAAACATGGTGCTCCGGGCCAACCTTTTGTGTGAGCAGCGCACACTTAGACCCAAGGAGAGAGGGTAACGGTGATGCTTGGTAAGGCGACTGCCCTAGAATGGGCACAGGCTGCACTCCTGATATGCCCGGGCACTCCTCTCTGTGTGTCACACAACCCAAAATATACTGTACGTATGGGAGAGGAGAGACCAAACCAATGAAAAGGGGAGGGTGTGCCAAAGCACCCTTCCGCTCCTCTCCAACCCTCTCTACACACACAACTCTCTCTCAACTAAATGACTGTTTGTTTAGCCATTTGTCTCCTCTTCCTCTCTTCTTTGCTACCACTTTAATTTTCAGTTCTCTGTGCTCTGAAGTCTTTCTATAAGACTAGGTGCCCAGTCCTAGCCCGGACGTGACCAACCCCCCCCGCCCCCCTTCTATTCTCTCTCCCCCTTCTATTCTCATGTGTGGTGTGAGCACAAGGCACGGTCCGGGCTGTAAGTGGCTGGGTTGCCAGATACCCCTCCAGTCCTGGGCCTCCAACCTCCACCAGGCCTTTTTCGCAGGCGGATGACATCAAAACAAGGTGGCGGGAGGCCTGTAAGTGGCAATCGCTCTCCTCTCTTGACATCCTCTTTCTGTTCTCTCCTGCCTTTCTCATTCTTGTCTTTCAATCTGTCCCATCTCTTCCAGTGTTTCTTCTACTGCCTTTTCATCCATCTTTCTACTTTGTTTTACTTTAACCTAAAATGTGCTGAATTGCTTCCAGAAGACATTTTGGGTTGTCAAATACTTAACACTGAGAGAGAGAAACAAAGAGAGTGAGGTGCCAACAAGTGGGGCATTCGTAACACACCACAGCTCCTGTGGCCGTGTCCATGGTATGAGAAATGACTTGATTTGGAACCCTCCCTCCCCCTCCATATCCTCTCTTTCCCTCCTCTTCCCCCTTCTGTCCCGCTCCCCCTCCCCTCCAAAGCTTCACTACCATGCTGAAGAACAAGGCGCCGACAGCGGTGAGTGTGCGAGCCACCATGCAGCAGCAACACATGGCCAGCGCCCGGAACCGTCGCCTCGCCCAGCAGATGGAGAACAGACCCTCTGTGCAGGCCGCCCTGCACCACAAGCAGGTGAGATAAGGTGCTCCATCTCATTTAGTCTTTCTGCAATTCCTCACGTTAAGATGAATTGAGATAGAAACAAATGGGGAGACATCAGAAGCACTAAACCGGTGAGAAGGAGAACGGAATGGGACACCGGAAACAGGCCATGTTCTATGTAAGTGTATGGTGGGGATCGGGGAAAAAGGCTTTACACTTGAAATCAGAATATATTAGGAGCTTGACGCAGACCTAGTAAGAGAGGGGACCGTAGAGCAAAGGTTAATATACAGATCACATAAATGCTGAGTGCTTCACCACCTCCCTATCTCTGCCACTTGGTATCAATCTTCCACCTAACCCTCCCAGAGCCTGAAGCAACGCCTGGGGAAGAGCAACATCCAGGCCAGGCTGGGCCGGCCCATCGGGGCCTTGATGCGGGGGGGTGCTGGAGGCCGGGGGTTTTCCATTGGAGGGATGCGGGGGATGACCAGAGGAGGTCTGCGAGGCCGCGGCAGAGGAGGAGCCCTGAGGGGAGCTATGGCTCTGAGAGGTGAGCATTTGGTATCACACAGCAAAGCCTACTTGGATTGATATGTTGGTACTATGTTAGACCTGAAAATGTTAGCCTAATAAATTGTTGAAAGACTACGACAAGAACGTTTTCACTGAAATGTTCTACCCTGGGGCTGGAATATACTTTCCACAGCTTTTATGTTGGCCTTGTACTTTTTTTGCATAGGGGAAAGGGCACATTTAGATATTTTAAGGGGTGACTTCATCTGTAAACTAGCTTGAACAATTGCCCCCTGCTGAGTTGAATGGAATACCCCAGCTGTCTGTCCAGGTGGAGCTGTCAATCAAAGTATGGTTTCACCCCCTGGTTTACTATCCATCCCTTCAACCTGAGGGAATGTGGCTTTAAATCATGTAACTCCACTCTCCATAAACCCCCTGCTGTCCTGATTGGCCCGGCATCTTGGCAACTGTTGTGCAACTGAACATGTGGTGACGGATCTAACAGCTGCACTGTCCCTACTTATCCACAGTCACCCCACACCCGTTTCTACACACTCCTGGTGGCGGGGATTGATTTTAGAAACCATTTAGAATAAAATGTTTTAAAAATGAAGGTAATACTTCAAGTGAAATGAATTGAAATAATTCTGATGTCTAAACGTTGGCTTTAATTTATCTGTGTTTGTAATTGTGCCGACACAAAATGTGCACTGCTGTCGCATATCTGTTGCATACTGGCATTCTGTAAAAATAAAATAAAAATGAACCAATCTTGGTCATAGCATTTGAAGTTATATTAGTTTACAGTCTCGCTAATTGTTATTCTGTCAGAATACATGCCTAGCTAGAACGGAAGTAGGTGATTCGAGAGAATACATGGGCAAACATCTTGACCCTGTCTGTCAAGGCTAACTTAAAACAAGATGGAGTACAGTTTTGTTTTTGCCCCCCCCCCCTCATAGAATTGGAATACTTTAGCTGTTTTACTTAGGTGTGGTGGAAATGGGGGTGAATGATAAGCTTGCAGAAGGTTCTTCTATTCACTTGACAACTTTGTTCTTAAACTGAAATGTGATAGTTCAATTCCTAAATGCTAACTTATCAACCTTCAGCTAAGTCGCTAGCTAACTGTTCCTTTATTACATCCTGTGTCGTGATAGGGAATCGCCTTGCCCCGGGCATGGGCCAGATGCGTGGCAGAGGGGGTCCAGGCCGGGTGGCCCACCGTAGGGGGATGCGTCAGAGAGGAGGGTTTGCTGGTCGTGGAGGTGCCTTCGGAAGAGGAGCTGGAAGAGGAGTGGGAGCCAGGGGTATGGAGCTGAGATGAATTAAATCTGTATATTGACATGTCACAATCTGCCTCAAGTTTCTTGTTTACATGAACATTTGTGCAGCAGCCATTTTGTTAACGCATTGTGATTCTATCGTAGTTTGGTTGGTGTTGTTGACCACCATCTCTCTGCCTCCAGGACGAGGCGGTCTGCGTGGGCGTGGTAGCTTTGCCGGCAGGGGTGGTGGCCGCGGTCGTGGGGGGGCAAGAGGAGGCCGGGGCAGGGGAGGTGGCCCAGGGATGACCCGCGAGCAGCTGGACAACCAGCTTGACGCCTACATGTCCAAGACCAAGGGCAACCTGGATGCTGAGCTGGATGCGTACATGGCCCAGGCTGACCCAGAGGGCATGGAGTGAACCTGGACCTCCACCACGAGAGCAGGGACTCCTTCAACAGACCCCTTAGTGAGACAGTACTGATAACATGGTGACATGGAGAGAAGCTTGTTTAGTGCTATTACTCCACACAAACGTAATGATAAACGCACATACGTAAACTCTTGAGTGCACTGTCTCGCACTACATGGCTAAAATTTTAGATGTGATCACAACCTCTGGCTTAAATATGAAACCTGCTTACTCACTGACACACATGCATACAAACTCACTCTAAAATGTTGGGCCTATGAAGAACTGTTTGAAATGGACTGTTTCCCTGAATCTGGATTTGACCATTCTATCAGTATCAGTGCAACGTAGACACACCTGCGGTTTTAAACCCTTTTTCTGTATGTGCAAGTGTGCATGAAGAACGCAAATATCTTCAACTTGAATGGATGACACTGACCAAACTAGAGACTTGAAGAACTAATATTATCAATGTTCCTGAAAGGCCTGCATTTTGGACCAGAATCTCTCCTGTCATAATCTGTTTTGATGCTGAATTGGACTATTACTGAACTTTGCATCTATGTCCAAATTCCTTTTTTCGGGAAGGAACCATGCCCCCCCCCCGCGCCATAATCATGTCTAGTTAGCATCCACTTATCATATTTCGTAAACCTATTTTTTTACTACTATGTTTTTGTTAGGATTTGTATTTAGCAATGGATGCTCCTTTTATTGTTTTAGCAGTAATGTACATCGATTTGACTCTCGAGTAAAAAAAAAAAATCTAAAGAAAATGACCAGGGGAATTCTAGAGAAATCATTCTGTTTTTCTCCCATTTAATGCCTCCAACTTAAGCTTTGCTTCTGGTGAATTGAAGTATGTTGATGTCTTCAGTTGATATTCCCCTAACAGCATTGTATGGATGCTAGACATACCAAATAAGCAACTACACAAGGAGGTGCAAAATATGTCCATCAAGTTGCAAATGTGAGTGGTCTTCCCTCCTGGTGTCAATTGTATACATTTGAAATGGTCTTTAAGCTGTGGTTGTTGTACACAACACTAATGAAGTGAGTGAAATATTTTCAGATTGATAGTGTCATCCAGATGGACACAATCTAAACTCCAATTTCTATGTAATTCCTTCTCCTACCTGGTTAGTGTCATAGAAAAGAGAATAAACTTTATATTGTCATCTTCTCTTAACATAGTTGTTGTTTGAATATTGGTTCCATCTATTCTCTCAAGACTAATACACTTGGCTTTTTGGCTAAATCACCATTTACACTCACCACCATTTACACTCATTTTCACAAAAATCGATCTCTCCTACAGCATCATTGGTGCCAGCCGCACTAGATCCAGTTTCTCAAACCGACGCCCTCCTGGGCTTTTTACTCATGACAGTATAGGGTTTACCGAGAATGGTGCGACAAACAACCAGCCGGTCAGCGGCAGTCCTGTAGCCGAAAACACCTTATTGATGAAAGAGGTCGAAGGAGAATGCAAGAATCATGCAAGCTGACAGGCGGGCCACAAACTCACACACAATGATTGGTAGAGACCTGATCATATATCAATGTCTGATATATGTTAGGACTTTACCATAAGTTTCTCCGTAGTAATTGTAATCACTCTATGGTACAACATTGCATTGTAGTTGTGGTTAGCATTGTTTTTGTTCTTGAACACTCCCTATTCCCTTGTGTAATTAATATGGCTCAACTCATGGCTTCATCACAAAGCAATTACTAAATACTCAACATAGATGCAACATGCAACAATTTCAAAGATTTTACTGGGTTACAGTTCATATAAGGAAATCGGTCAATTGGATTAAATTCATTAGGCCTAATCACATGACTGAGAATACAGATATGCATCTGTTAGTCACAGATACTTAAATGAAGCGGTGTGAAAACCAGTCAGTATCTGGTATGACCATTTGCCTCATGCAGCGTGACACATCTCCTTCACATAGATTTGGTTGTGGGACAATGGCTGTGTGAAGGTGCTGGATATTGGCAGGTACATTGTCAATCCAGAGCATCCCGAACATGTTCAATGGGTGACATGTCTGGTGTGTATGTATTTTCAGCTTCCAGGAATTGTGTACAGATCCTTACATGAGGCTGTGGATTATCATGCTGAAACATGTGATGGCGGCAGATGAATGGCACGACAATGGGCCTCACGATCTTGGCACGGTATCTGTGTGCATTCAAATTGCTATAGATAAAATGCATTTGTATTTGTTGTCCGTAGCTTATGACTGCCCCGGCCATAACCACACCGCCTCCATGGGGCGCTCTGTTCACAATGTTGTCATCAGCAAACCGCTCGCCCATACAAAGCCATACACGTGGTCTGTGGTTGAGAGGTCGGTTGGACGTACTGCCAAATTCTCTAAAACGATGTTGGAGGCGACTTATGGTAAAGAAAATAACATGAAATTCTCTGGCGACAGCTCTGGTCGACATTCCTGCAGTCAGCATGCCAATTGCACGGTCCCTCAACACAGATATCTTTGACGTTGTGTGACAAAACTGCACATTTTAGAGTGGCCTTTTATTGTTCCCATAATAAACTGCACCTGTGTAATGATCAGTCTGTTTAATCAGCTTCTTGATATGCCACACCTATCAGGTGGATGAATTATCTTGGCAAAGGAGAAATACTAACAGGGATGTAAACACATTTTATGCACAACATTTGAAATAAACTTTTTGCGCTTATGGAACATTTCTGTGATCTTTTATTTCAGTTCATGAAACATGGGACCAACATATTACATCTATTTTTGAGAGAAGTAAAATTTTTGGGCGCATGGAACATTTCTGGGATCTTTGTTTTCAACTCATGGAACATGGGACCAATACATTTCATGTATTATTTTTTTGTTTGTTGTAACAAGTAATAATTACAGGGTTACTACCCAAGCTACACTATAAATGATCTTTGTTAAGAGCCTAATGGCCTACTTATTGGTAGATCTGATGATTTTGAATATTCATAGAACAAGAATATCCACGCATTTCAATATTTGCATAAGATATACACTCCCCTATGTATTTATTTGGACAGTAAAGCTAAAACCTTTAATTTGGCTCTATATGAGGTGACAGTATAGAATGTCAAATGTTATTCTTTTTTTCATTCATACAAGTATTTGGACAAATTCACTTATAGGCTATTCATTACAAGTTTAGTATTTGGTCCCATATTCCTAGCACGCAACGACTACATCAAGCTTGTGACTCTACAAATTTGTTGGATGCATTTACAGATTGTTTTGGTTTTGTTTCACTTTATTTTGTGCCCAATAGAAATTAATGGTAAATAATATATTGTGCCATTTTGGGTCACTTTAATTGTAAATACGAATAGAATATGTTGCTGAACACTTCTATATTAATGTGGATCCTACCATGATCACAGATAATCACAAATTAATTGTGAAAATGAAAGAGTGAGAAATTTAAAGAGGCGTAAATATCATACCCCCCCCCAAATGCTAACCTCCCCTGTTACTGTTAATGTTGAGAGGTTAGCATGTTTTGAGGGCATGATCTTTGTGCATCTGTAACTTTCTCACTCATCATTATTCAAAATTAGCATGTTTTGAGGGCATGATCTTTGTGCATCTGTAACTTTCTCACTCATCATTATTCAAAATTAATTAATGATTATCCATAATCATTGTAGCATCCGCATTAATGTAGAAGTGTTCAGAAACATTTTATATTCTTTATAAAATAGCTCCAAAATGACACATCATTGACTATTAATTTAAATTGGGCACGCCTTAATCCGAAACATAACCAAAACTAACGGCATCCAACCAGTTTAGTCACAAGCTTGAGGTAGTCATTGTGTGCTTGGAATATAGGACAAAATACTAAACGTTTGACATAAATGTAATACAATATAAGTTGAATTTGTCCAAACACTTTTGATACCTTCAAATGGGGGGACAAGATACATAATAAAGTGCTTCCATTTCTAAACAGTAAAACAGATATGTATGAAAATACCCTCAAAAAAGGTGGCAGACAGCCTCATATAAAACATTCGATCTCAAATCCAGCTTTTCTGTCCAAATACGCAGGGGAGTCTGAGCTTGATATAGGGGGGCATTGAGGTAGGAAGAGTGTCTCCTGCTTGCCCTCCAACAACACACTTCTAGCAGCATCTGGTCTCCCATCCAAGGGTCGATGGTCATCAAAACAAGAAGAATTTTATACATTTGCAATTAAGTTGAGTTATTGGGTAGTTGTACTTAGTAGGCAAAGTGCTTCATATTTGACTAACCTAGTTGACAAATATCACTTCATTGAGAAAGAATGCAAATGCTAAATTATTATTGGCATTTAGATTTTAAGATGTCAAATCCATCTGTCATACTTTTTGTTGAAGTGGTTTTTGTATCTACAGTACCAGTCAAAAGTTTGGACACACCTACTCCTCATTCTAAAGTTTTCTTTGTTTGTACTATCTTCTACATTGTAGAATAATAGTGAAGACATCAAAACAATAAAATAACACATATGGAATCATGTAGTAACCCAAAAAGTGTGTTAAACAAATAAAAATATTTGTTATATTTGAGATTATTCAAAGAAGCCAACCACTCTTCAAGTGCTGTCGCAAAAACCATCAAGTGCATTATGAAATTGGCTCACATAAGGACCGCCACAGGAAAAGAAGAACCAGAGTTACCTCTGCTGCAGAGGATATGTTCATTAGAGTTACCATAAATAACAGACACATCTCAACATGAACTGTTCAGAGAAGACTGCATGAATCAGGCCTTCATGGTCGAATTTCTGCAAAGAAACAACTACTAAAGAACACGGATGAGATGGAGAGACTTGCTTGGGCCAAGAAACACAAGAAAAGGAAATTAGACCGGCGGAAATCTGTCATTTGTTCTGATGAGTCCAAATTTGAGATTTTTGGTTCCAACCCCTGTGTCTTTGTGAGTTGCAGAGCAGGTGAATGGATGAACTCTGCATGTGCAGATCCCACCGTGAAGCATGGAGGAGGAGGTGTGATGGCGCAGGGGGGGTTTGCTGGTGACAATGTCTGTGATTTATTTATACTTCAAGGCACACTTAATCAGCATGGCTACCAGAGCATTCTGCAGCGATACGCCATCCCATCGCCATCCCATCTGGTTTGCGCTTAGTGGGACTATAATTTGTTTTTCAACAGGACAATGACCCAACACACCTCCAGGCTGTGTAAGGGCTATTTGACCAAGAAGGGGTGTGATGGAGTGCTGCATGAGATGACCTGGCATCCACAATCACCCGACCTCAACCTAATTGAGATGGTTTGGGATGAGTGCTCAGCATATGTTGGAAAAGCATTCCAGGTGAAGCTGGTTGAGAGAATGCCAAGAGTGTG
Organism: Oncorhynchus keta; assembly: GCF_023373465.1. Lineage (NCBI taxonomy): Eukaryota > Metazoa > Chordata > Actinopteri > Salmoniformes > Salmonidae > Oncorhynchus > Oncorhynchus keta. The sequence continues at coordinate 34,827,021 of NC_068439.1, forward strand.
CAAAGCTGTCATCAAGGCAAAGGGTGGCTACTTTGAAGAATCTGTGAAAAAAGAAGAAACCCGCACACTGCTCTTGATTGTATCACTGCTCTTTAATAAGCTTTACATGTCGGCCTCAGGGACTTCTTCAGTGATTTTCGAAGCTCTGAGGAAGGCCATGTGACCTATATGTAAAGCTGATTAAAGAGCAGATACCATCAAGAGCAGTGTGTGGGTCTCTTATTTTTTCTAATTTTATTCAACTGTTACCATTCACCTGCATAAAAGATACCTCAGATGTGAATTTTACTTTGAAGAATCTAAAAAAATATTTTGATTTGTTGAACATTTTTATGGTTACTACGTGATTCCATGTGTTATTTCATAGTGTTGATGTCTTCACTATTCTACAATAGTATAGTACAAATAAAGAAAAACCCTTGAATGAGTAGGCGATTCCAAACTTCTGACTGGTAATGTATGTATTTAAACATTCATCGAAAGAAAGTTAAAATGTAACAAGTAACTATATTTGTTAGATTTCAGGAAAATATTTAGCAGAGGATGGTTTCGATCCATCGACCTCTGGGTTATGGGCCCAGCACGCTTCCGCTGCGCCACTCTGCTACTGCTGTTATAGCAAGATCCTAGCTATTTATTCAGTTTTTCTGATGGCGGTCTGCACGCCGGCGTTGTGCTTTTGCAGTTTGCAACAGGTAGTTAGTTCCATTTTGGGCCCTGACTTCCGTCCATAGCTGTACTCCATCTAGTAGTCTAGCTGACCGGCGTTGGATGCTGGTGATTTCTCTGTGAATATATACATTAAAACATCAAAACGTCGTACGCAATGAGGTAATTTCATGCATTTGATAAGACCGTAATGTTGGACTATATCTATACATTATCCAATTATAATATAGTTATAGACATATGGAATTTAAAGGGGTGGTTTAGAGAGGGTTGCATTATTAGCTAGTTTACGTGTAGCGTGCTAACGTTAGCCCAGCTAGCCCACTTTGTTAGCCAGGTGGCCGGTATCATAGCTTATCTGGTGACTAACTAGATATCTCTGTAGATAGGTAGCTATAATAGTTATGCATCAACTATCTTGCTAACTAGTGTATGATTTGCTAGCTAGCGCCCTTTATTAGCTACATAGCTAAACGTGCTTTGTTTTGTCTAAGTAAAATCAATGGACGAATGAATGAACAAACAGTCAGTAGCTATTCATGCTATGCTATAGTAGCAGCTAGCTAGTCATCTAGCTAGCTGCTGCGGCTTCTAACACAATTTAGTTAATGTGATAACTGCCATCACTCAACTAACTATATTAATAATGTAATCAATTTCAGAGGCGATAGGGGCAGGGGCCGTGGTGGCCGGTTCGGCTCACGTGGAGGACTGGTGCAAGGGTGAGTAGCCAGTTAGCCAGTTGCTAACATAATAATGCCCACAACTGTAAATTTAACCTGTCCATTGTATGATTTAGGCCTATGAGATTCAAGATTCATGAAGTCACTTTGCCAACTGAAATTCATAGAAGAATGTCTGGCACAATATAAGATGCATTGATGTTTCCTTGTCCCTTGTTTCAGGTATCGGCCATTTGTCCCCCACATTCCCTTTGACTTCTATGTGGTGAGTATTTGCCACTATTCCAAGCATCCTTCCCATACTCATGCACCAAGGGTTACGTTGAAGTGGTGCAGCATGTTGCTCACATGAATTGAAATAAACAAAGAGTATGACCATAAAGACAGATTATAATCAATGGATATCAGCTCACATACACACACACACAATGGTCTAGTAATGCTCTAGTCGAAACAACAGGGATCTTGTCAAAGTAATACAGTAGCGCAGATAGGGATGTCGAGTGGACAGTGCTAAGTTGTCTCTCTGTTCCCCCCAGTGTGAGATGGCCTTCCCCAGAGTAAAGCCAGCAGCGGATGAGACTGCCTTTAGCGAGTGTCTACTGAAGAGGAACCAGGACCTCAGTCCTACACCCGCAGAGCAGGTAGAGAACACATACATTCTCTCTCAAACATTCAACACACTTCCCTCGGTCAAACCACGCTCGCTGGATCATTTCAGTCAAACTGTTGTATGCACACAGCGACGTATTCCTTTCGGCTATGTGTTAAAAAACACTCCTACACTATGCCACCATAGAAGTCTTTCAGTTGACTCCATGCAAACTCTCTGCTCTGACTTTCAGTCCTCTATCTTGTCCCTGGTCACCAAGATCAACAACGTCATCGACAACCTCATCGTCGCCCCCGGCAACTTTGAAGTGGTGAGTTCCAGAGCTTGGTAGAGATTAGCGTGCCAAAATGGACATGCATTTGTATTGGATAACATATTTAGCCATGTACAATAACAATGGGAATTGCTTTCTCCTCTCATTCCAGCAAATTGAAGAGGTACGTCAGGTAGGCTCATACAAGAAAGGCACCATGACAACGGGACACAACGTCGCTGACTTGGTGGTCATCCTCAAGATCTTGCCCACTTGTGAGTTGTGTGTGTGTGACCCAACAAAGCAAAGCCCAGTTGTACATTCATTAACTGGTTTTCAAATGTCAGCATAGGGTCTCAGGTGTTGATTGCTGCACAGCATTTTGCATCTTTGCTGGGTTATAAATACGAATTAGTCCTCATTCTGGACTGTATTTCCCAGAGCAGCCATTTTTGAAATTGCGTCTATTGGTTATACTGAACCCCCATAATGGAAGTTCTCTCTCTTGCAGTGGAGGCCGTCGCAGCTCTCGGCAACAAAGTGGTGGAGACCCTTCGCACACAAGACCCTGCTGAAGGTGACCTATATCACACAGTTACATTTGTTTTCATGTAGCCACAGTGAAACATCAGTCACATAAGTTAGATTTTGCTTTCAATAGCATACATTTTACTCATATTTAGCTTTATTAATTTGTCATGCCATGTTGTTTAGTGATGAATTCATACAAAGTAGAAGGATAATGTAGGCACACTGGGTAATGGGATATTCTCGATTTTCAGTGGTTATGATCTAATGTTCCCAAGTGACTCCCGCTCTGTGTCCTAGTTCTCTCCATGCTGACCAATGAGACAGGCTTTGAGATCAGCTCTGCCGATGCCACAGTGAAAATCCTCATCACCACTGTTCCCCCCAACCTGCGCAAGCTGGACCCCGAACTGCACTGTACGTGGAGACAGAAACCCACACACAAACACGCAGTACAATGTGATAGAATGTAAACATGAGCGGCAACATAAGTACACTCATAGAGCTACAGAAATAAGTCAAAACACTCACTTAGATTCACTGGGATTGGCAAACAGCTCCCTATACCATGCATGTCATACATAAGCAGTCATTGTAGACTGGAGGAAGAGTGTGTGTGTGTGTGTGTGTGTCTTAAAGTAGATGGTCCCAGGACTGAGTTTTGGAAACACTGCTGTAAGTGGTCGCATTGGTGTTGATCTTGATATGGTCTCTTTCTCCCCAGTGGACATCAAGGTGCTGCAGAGTGCTCTGGCTGCCATCCGCCATGCCCGCTGGTTTGAGGAGAACGCCTCCCAATCTACGTAAGTCACCGTTTTACCCTTAACCTTTTAGTCTTTTACCACTCACCTGGTTTACCCTCCCAAACCGATATCTCCTCAGAATGTGTTCCAAGTTTTTGTAGTAGGTCCTTACACCTCAGGCTTCTTTTTTTTTTTTTTTCACGTCAAGGAGGAATAGAGGAATAGGGGAAGGCTTTTTAATCTAAATGTTTCAGTCATCGTGGCCTTTGTCTTGAAAAATACTGTCTCCCTTCAAGGATCAAGTTGGCGCCGACTAACTTGATCCTTTAAGTTAAAAGTCTTACTCATGTCCTGTTTGCTGCTGTTATTTAGGGTGAAAGTGCTGATTCGCCTGCTGAAGGATCTGAGGGTGCGTTTCCCCGGGTTCGAGCCTCTCACCCCCTGGATCCTGGATCTACTGGTGAGTCCATTGCACTGACCATAGTTGCACTGGATGTACTGGTTTGGTCACTACACCCACCATTATCACGACTCGGCACTTAACATGTGATACTAGTAAGCCCACTGCATTCACCGTAGTTATGCTAATGTTCAGTTATACTGGATATACTGGTGAGGACGCTACGCCTACCATTAACACAACTACTGGTGAACCAATAGCATGTGATACTGGTGAACGTTGGCACTTGGAGAGGCATGATAATGGATGATTTAGCTATTCATTTGTTGTGGATTACAACACACAGAGCAAGTCCCCTGGCTAATATGTTTTGTCTGATTTTCTGTCTTTGTTATTGTATTGACCCTAACTGAAAGCTTGTATCGCATCACTTCATATCTAAAGGATGAATAGGAAATTAAAAGGGTTTCATGTGTGTCTTCTCAGGGTCATTCTGCAGTCATGAATAACCCCTCCAGACAGCCCTTGTCACTCAATGTGGCTTACAGGTGAGCCTCCCCATTCCCTCAGTCAGTGCTTGATGTATCTGAGGTTGTTTTCTTACGACTTACTATTAGATATAGTACGTTTTTCTGTTATACATGTATTTCGTACCACATTCCACTATCATTTTGTATTAGACACCCATATTTCCTTAAGTGTATGCACCAAGTTGTTTTTCAACTGGAGGTGTCTTTGTTGACAGTGTCTCAATTTATGAAACGTTGCTGGCGGTGCCTATTTTTGCAATCGGAAAGTATTCAGACCCTTTTCCACATTTTGTTACGTTACCGACTTATTCTAAAATGGATTAAATTAATAAATGTCTCCAATCTACATTTACATTTAAGTCATTTAGCAGACACACAATACCATATAATGATGAAGCAAAAACAGGTTGTTGAATTCTTTTTGCTAATTTGTATTTAAAAAAAAGATATATATATATAAACAGAAAACCCTTATTTACATAAGCATGCAGACCCTTTGCTATGACACTTGAAATTGAGCTCAGGTGTATCCTGTTTCCATTGATCATCCTTTAGATGTTTCTACAACTTGATTGGAGTCCACCTGTGGTAAATTCAATTGATTTGACATGATTTGGAAAGGCACACATCTGTCTATATAAGGTCCCACAGTTGACTGTGCATGTCAGAGCTAAAACCAAACCACGAGGTCAAAGGAGTTGTCCATTGTGTTAAGGCATAGATCTGGGGACGGGTACCAAAAAATGTCTGCAGCAATGAAGTCCCCAAGAACACAGTAGCCTCCATCATTCTTAAATGGAAGAAGTTGGGAACCATCAAGACTCTTCTTAGAGCTGGCTTCCTGGCCAAACTGAGCAATCGGGGGAGAAGGGCCTTGGTCAGGGAGGTGACTAAGAATCCGATGGTCACTCTGACAGAGCTCCAGCGTTCCTCTGTGGAGATGGGTAAACCTTCCAGAATGACAACCATCTCTGCAGCACTCCACCAATCAGGCTTTTATGGTTGAGTGGCCAGACGGAAGCCACTCCTCAATAAAAGGCACATGACCGCCCGCTTGGAGTTTGTCAAATGGCGCCTAAAGGACTCAGACCATGAGAAACAAGATTCTCTTGTCTGATGAAACCAAGATTCAACTCTTTGGCCTGCATGCTAAGTGTTATGTCTGGAGGAAACCTAGCACCATCCTTACGGTGGTGGCAGCATCATGCTGTATTGATGTTTTTCAGCGGCAGGGACTGGGAGACAAGTCAGGATCGAGGGAAAGATGAACGAAGCAAAGTACAGAGTGATCCTTCATGAAAACCTGCTCCAGAACGCTCAGGACCTCAGACTGGGGTTAAGGTTTACCTTCCAACAGGACAACGACCCTAAGCACACAGCCAAAACAATGCAGGAGTGGCCCAGCCAAAGCCCGCATTTGAACCCGATCGACCATCTCTGGAGAGACCTGACAATAGCTGTGCAGGAACGCTCCCCATCCAACCTTAGAGCTTGAGAAGATCTGCAGAGAATAATGGGAGAAATACAGGTGTGCCAAGCTTGTAGCGTCATACCCAAGAAGACTCAAAGCTGTAATCGCTGCCAAAGTTACTTCAACAAAGTACTGAGTAATGGGTCTGAATACTTATGTAAATGTAATGTTTCCTTTTTTATTTTTTTATACATTTATAAGAAAATATATAACCTGTTTTTGCTTTGTCATTATGTGCTATGGTGTGTAGATTGATGAGGGGGGAAAACTATTTAAGAATTTTTAGAATTAACCTGTAACATAACAAAACGTGTCAAGGGGTCTGAATACTTTCTGAATGCACTGTATATATTTTCCTTAAACGCCCTCCCGTTGGAGTAAACGAATGGACAACAACACTTATGCTTCTACTTCCAGTTTATACATACTATATAGTTATTTTGTTTGTTTTTCGTACCATCCTTCCAAAAGTGAGATGATGTAATCTGAATAAAGGGAAAAAGGCCATTCTTGATTCTTAATTTTTGTTTGTTGCTCTTTTCAGGCGCTGCCTACAGATGTTAGCCGCTGGACTTTTCCTGCCAGGCTCAGTGGGCATCACTGACCCCTGTGAGAGTGGAAACTTCCGGGTGCACACCGTCATGACCCTCGAGCAGCAGGTAATAATTTAGCTTTAGCTTCCTTCATGGTGCAGGGGTGGGGAACCTTGGTCCTGGTGACAGGGTTTGCGCCAGCACTAAAGCACTAAATTCATTTCCGTGATCATATGTGTTTGGTCAGGATTATTGTCAGATGAATCACATTGAGGTATGTGAATTGAAAGTGTGTGTGTGTGTTTGTTTTGTAGGACATGGTGTGTTTCACTGCTCAGACGTTGGTGAGGGTGCTCTCTCATGGAGGGTACAGGAAAATCCTGGGCCTGGAGGGTGATGCCAGCTGTGAGTCTCATTCTCTCGCGTGTGCTCTCTCACTCACACACACACACACACACACCATTTTTTCAAAGTAAACATTAAACAAATCTACCTCACTCTCCCAGACCTGGCTTCGGAAATGTCCACCTGGGACGGCGTGATCGTCACACCCTCCGAGAAGGCCTACGAGAAGCCGCCAGAGAGGAAGGAAGAGGAGGATGAGGCACTGGAGGAAGGAGGAGATGTTGAGGATGAAAGCATGGAGACACAGGAATGAGAAGGACCCGGAAGGTGGTGAGCTGCCAGGTACCAGTAGCCAGTCAAAAAAAACAGGCTCATTACCAGGCTAGCTAGCTGCCTAGCTTGTTGCAGCTCCTACAGTAGCTTTGTTAGCGCATTAGCTAACTTAAGCCATAGTTAGCTAGAATCGTAACGTTCTATAAATTAGCCTACTTTGCATAGATGCTAGTTGAAAATCTCATTGACTTAACAAAATCAACATAACTTTTTTTGTTTATGGAAAGATGTCATTGTAATTCCAAGTCATAACAAAGTAAACTATGTAGCCAACAAGCAGTGCTGCCACACATCAACTCACCAGCAAGAGAGACTAGCCAGCGATAGTACTGCATGGTGCCATAGTGCATAGCGCCATCTACTATATCAGTGTTATTGGCAAGAATTCAACAAAATCAACTCCGCTTTACACAGATTATAATAGGAGAGGGTTTGCGAAGGATATTATTTTTTCTTTGAGAACCACCCCAAGTTCAACTTCAATTCTAACCCTGTGGGCAGAGTGATGGTTGTGCCAGATATCCTCTCTAGTAAGACAATAAGGTCAAGGGTTAATGGGAGACAGGCAGCGCCATTAGCGTTGCGAGTGACAGAAGTCCAAATAGTGTTAGTGGTGGGATCCAATTCACCCTTTTACCCATACAATGTGCTCTTAGGCTTAACAACATTTTATTTTTCTCTTGTTGCTATCCAGAGGATCCTGTGCCACGTCTTTTAAACAATCGTTTACCCCCTGACCCTTTTGGAAACCCTTCACTCGCCCATTTGTCCTTCATTGAAGTTCATGTCCACTAATCATGAATTGACTGCATTGACCTGGACCAAAGTGCGCCAACTGGACGGACAGACTTGCATATAGACTGTTACTGGTTCCTCAACGCCCTCAACACAAATTCAATTCATGATCTTCTCAAAAGGGGGCGGGTGTCACTATCAAATTGTATTCCGTGTGTTTGTGTGGTCTTTACTTTGTAACAGCAATGATGACTAAATTAAACAGCTTCTTTATTTTAATATGCCTCTATGTAAATGTATACATTTAGAAATGCATATCCCTATTTTCAAATGTGTGGCTGGATGGATGGATGGGTGGAATACATATGCCCCATGCTTGTGTGAATACGCATACTTCATTTTTAGATCTGGTCATAGAATGTGTAATTACCTCCACAGAACCAGTCTGTACCCAAAATTTGACAAACTTGTTAATGTTTTATTTGATACTTTATTGAAACACAGTTAAAATTAAATGCTGTTTTGCAGTTCAGATTTAAGATACTAAGATACTGCTGGAAAATGCCTGGATCTTTCAAATGGTCTCATAGAGATTCTGTGAAATGACTAGAGGGGATATGTCACTAAACCCTCAAAAGTCCTTAATAGGGTGAAAATGACATCCATCTTACAGTCAAATTGGAATGAATGGCAGTAGGGGCAATGGTGTGGTGTTACCTGCTTCTACTTATGCAGGAACATAAAAGTAAGGCATGGGATGTATCATAAATTGTAATGGTATTATAGTCAACATAAAATGTTATACAGTTATACAGTTTATACAGGTTTTGTACACATTTTCTATATAAATAGTCCCTATCGTCAACTGATTTCAGCCAATGAATGGCTGTGGATTGACTGCATTGTTTGAATGAAATGTTGGTATATTGGCAGTTAATTTGACAAATGTATGGAATACTTCCTCTAAAACTAAATGCAGATAAATTCTTCAAATTCACCGCACTGGAAAGCCATGGTTGACCAACTATTCTAATTCTACGTTCTCATTTTGAAGTTGAAGTTACCACAATTGAATTAGGACTTAAAGTAATATAGTAGGGTCTAATGATCTAACTGAAGAAGACTGCATAACATTGGAACAACCGAGGACCAGCCACAAGTAGCACCGCATGCCTGTAGGTGGCATCAGAGTAAAGGGTATTGCATAGGGCAGCCAAGCTCAACCAACTTTTGCTGAAATCCCCCTTATGGTCTATCGATCAACTCTCCAATTCAAGCTAATCACACTGTACCATGATCTTATAATTTACCATATATCCTAATTCTATTTTTCAAGACTTTATTCAGAAACAGGATATTCATGATATTAGATTGCATTCTTATGTATAATGCTTTATTACTGGTCTCTATGTGTTACCTCATCCAGCTCCAATATGTAGCTTCCACCTGGATGACACACGGAAGCCATTTTGTGCCCGAAAACTATGCTCACATCTGCGATTATAGCAGAGAAGTGAGCGTTTGTTCCCTGACCAATCTGTTTCACTTCTGAAGGTTTACGCAGACAGACTAATTGAATAACAGAGTATCTGGAAAGCCATCATGCACTTTGTGCCTGCTCTGTTTTCTGTTGCTTTTACCAGACTGTTCAAGTCCCTCCAATGGTGTGTTTACTGAGTGAATTTAGCCAATTTAGCTGCAGTGAATTAGTGTCTGTGTTCCAGATGGCCAAGTGATCTTGTTTTTGATCCAGTAGACCTTATTAACCCAACAGTGACCTCGTCCAGATATTCGGACCTCTTGGCTTTACAGCTAAAGTGTTGGGTTGACAGTAGCATGGGTTCAGGCCCTGGTTGGGACTAAACCCTGACTTGTCTATGTGAAATGTACAAAGGAAAAATACATTTCCAATGCTGATTATAAGAGAAACATTATTTTAGAATACAACAGCGACAGTATGTGGTGGTAAAGCACTACAGTTTAATCATATCTGATAAACTGGATAGGCCTTATTAAGTATCCAAGCCCAGGTCCTTTAGCTATATTGTAGTTTGTTGGATTACAAAGATCAGCTCCTTTTCAAACAAACGTGACAGCCTTCCAATTTTCCAACAACTAAGTCACACCTGTAAATGCCACATCTTGTGTTCACTTTCCATATCCCTCCTTTCTGAAGTAATTGCCTGGAACAGCCTATTTCCCCCCTGCAGGAGGTAAACTGGGATGTGAGAAGCAGTTTACTCAGTCGAATAAAGCTGGCGCTTGGAATCTCGGATCCCATTGAGTCACACAGCTGTTCCTCTCTACGTGCAGGCCTTCTTTCTGATGCTGTCTGGTCCAAACGAGTATGATATTGTTGCCGCCCATTGCATTGAAGGCAAGGGAATATAAAAAATGATTAAATCAGTATTGAGCTAAACTGAGCGAGCTCAACTGTGAATGGTTCTGGCACAACAACAAAAAGGTGGGGGAAGCCAGTTTGGATTTGGCATCACTCCTATTAAATCCCATTGAGAGCATACCTCATGGACAGTAACATTTTAAGTGTTGCATCGTGTTGTATTGTCCTCCAAAGGCTAGTTAGCCAGCTAGCTAAAATTGTCCCTTTCCTAAATTAGCTATGGATGGAGAAAGGGATTTGGACTTGTGGTTTTACTTAATTCTCCATTCTGGGCAATGATTATAATGGCGATTCTGATCCAACCATCAATTCATACATGTGCCCCTGGTCTGAGAGGATGGAAGTTAAATTGATGTAAAGAGACACAATTGTGAGCTGAGAGTAGCCTAGATGCAACACCCTCACTCAGACTCTTATTAAAATAGTGCAGAAAATGGCAAGACTTGTTCACAAACTACTCTTGTAGAGCATTTGGAGGCAGCATGAACAGTCTTACTTGTCATTGGCTGAAATCCTGGACATTTAGTCCATGAAGCCGTATATACATTTTCCAATAAGTATTTCCCATAGAGTGAGCGCTCATCTGTTCCTTCAGAGAATCTTGGTTACATACTCAGTGCAACCTTTTAATATCTCAGGTCCAGATCAGACACTAATTCAGAGGATGAAAAGTTTGAAAATCTACAGGAGTGAAATTTGACCCCTTCGCTCTATAATCACTGTCCTGGTGACCAGGGCCGGTCCTTTCCATTCTGCCGCCCTAGGCGCGACCAAAAGATGCCTCCCTGCAAAACTATTGCAGTCCCAGTATTTGGTATTTTATTAGGATCCCCATTAGCTATTGCAAAAGCAGCACCTACACTTCCTGGGGTCCACACAAGACCTGAAACATAATACAGAATTACATAATATCAATAGATAAGAACAGCTCAAGGACAGAACTACATACATTATTTAAAAAGGTACACACAGCCTACATATCAATGCATACACACAAACTATCTAGGTCAAATAGAGGAGAGGCAAGGTGTTGCTTTATCTGTTTTTTGAAACCAGGTTTGCTGTTTATTTGAGCAGTATGAGATTGAAGGATGTTCCATGCAATAAGGGCTCTATATAATACTGTGCGCTTTCTTGAATTTGTTCTGGATTTGGGGACTGTGAAAAGACCCCTGGTGGGATAAGTGTGTGTGTAAATTGACTGCAAACTATTTGGGATTTTCAACACATTGTTTCTTATAAAAATAAGTTACGCAGTCAGCCTCTCCTCAACTCTTAGCCAAGAGAGACTGGCATGCATAGTACTTATATCAGCCCTCTGATTACAATTAAGAGCAAAACGTGCCGCTCTGTTCCGGTCCTGCTGCAGCTTAACTAGGTCTTTCCTTGCAGCACTGGACCACACGACTGGACAATAATCAAGATGACAAAGCTAGAGCCTGCAGAACTTGCTTTTTGGAGTGTGGTGTAAAACAAAGCAGAGCATCTCTTTATTATGGCTAGACCTCTCCCCATCTTTACAACCATTGAATCTATATGTTTTGACCATGACAGTTTACAATCTAAGGTAATGCCAAGTAATTTAGTCTCCTCAACTTGTTCAACAGCCATACCATTCATTACTAGATTCAGCTGAAGTCTAGAACTTAAGGAATTATTTGTACCACATATAATGCTCTTAGTTTTAAAGATGTTCAGGACCAGTTTATTACTGGCCACCCAATCCAAAACAGTCTGCAACTCTAAGGGTTTCAGTGACTTCATTAGCTGTGGTTGCTGATGCGTATATGGTTGAATCATTAGTATACATGGACACAAATACTTTGTTTAATGCCAGTGGCAGGTCATTGGTAAAAATAGAAAAGAGTAGAGGGCCTAGAGAGCTGCCCTGTGGTACACCCCACTTTACATGTTTGATGTTACGTACGCCTCTTGGCGGAGGGAACACCCTGCTACAACTCGACTCCCCGTGGAGTGAAAAAGTATGTGATCGTAGGTGCGGGGAAGGACGACAGAGGCAGAAAAATGAATGTTTTACAGGGAATTTATTTCCTTAACACTGTAATGTGTGGAAAAGGGGCTGGATGGAACCAAAGCAAAGAAAGTCAAAGTTAGAGTCCCCTCTCCTACCTTACCTGCCTACCTAATCTTAGCACCACCTGGTGCGCTAACCAAAACAAAGGGGGTGGTCCGCCCAGATTAAATACTAAGGGTAATGTATGCCCGCAGCCCTCTTGCCTAAACATTCCCAATGTGCGCTCCCCTCCCCCCCTGGAATCAAATGAGACGGAATAATTCACCAATACCTAGTGAACAATTTCAATAAACCAAAAACAAAAAGTCCTATGGCATACACATACCTCTGCAAGAGCGGCTACAAAATACTTTCAACATCTTATACAGACCAACAACCAACACAGAACATACAAAGAAGCTCTCTCCCCTGGGGCAGGAACACTGGCTTCTCAAGCTGCAGAAGGAGTCGGTAATTGATAAGCCAGCTGTTTCCCCTGACGAGAGTGCGAGGTCAGAGCTCCAATCAGTGATGGGGCCGACCAATCAGCTGATTGAGGAATCCAGGATTCCATTTCCTGAAATACACACATACACACACACCCTGAACAACACAGAAACTGGGGAACGTAACATTTGACATTAGAGAAGCTTCCATTAAAGAAAACCCTCTTGAGTTCTATTAGATAGATTGCCATATTGTGGATTCAGAGCTGAGGTTGAAAAGCCGTAGCACATACGTTTTTTTCAAAAACAGGTTATGGTCAACAATATTAAAGGCTGCACTGAAATCTAACAGTACAGCTCCCACAATCTTCTTATCAATGTCTTTCAACCAATCATCAGTCATTTGGGTCAGCGCAGTACATGTTGAGTGCCCTTCTCTATAAGCATGAGGAAAGTATGTTGTTAATTTTTTGGCTGAGAAATAGCATTGTATTTGGTCAAACAATTTTTTCCAACAGTTTTCTAAGAGCTGGCAGCAAGCTTATGGGTCTGCTGTTAGAACCAGTAAAGGACTCTTTACCACTCTTGGGTAGCGGAATTACTTTGGCTTCCCTCCAGGCCTGAGGACAAAGGCTTTCCTCTAGGCTCAGCTACCATCCTCAGTAGCTTTCCGTCTAAATACAGCCCCAGATCGATTCCAATCATTTTCCCACCTCTCCCACACAAACTTTACAAAATTCAAACTTGCACTGCTTTTCTTTCATTATTTGTTTTTTGCATGAATATAATTGCTCACTGTTTGTTGTTCCTGCCTAAGTTTGCCCACTTTGCCAATGAAATAATCATTAAAATCATTGGCAACATCACATTTTTGTGTGTTGTGATGAATAAGCCATCTGATTTGATGAAAGATGGTGTTGAATTTGTCTTTCTGCTCATAATTTCATTTAAAGTACTCAAGTTTTCCCCACCATTCTTCATATCATTGATCTTGGCTTCATAACACAGTTTCTTCTTTTTGTTGAGATTAGTCACATAATTTCTCAATTTGCAGTAAGTCAGATGTGCAGCCAGACTTATTAGCCACTCCTTTTGCCCCATCTCTTTCAATCATACAGTTGTTCAATTAATCATCAATCCATGGATCCTTAACAGTTCTAACAGTCAGTTTCCTAACAGGTGCATGTTTATCAATAATTGGAAGAAGCAATTTCATAAATTCATAAAGTGCAGCGCCTGGATGCTCCTCATCAATCACATCAGACTAACAAATATTTTTAACATCAGTAAGCAAATTATGTTGTATTTTCCAGACGTTGCCGTTAGGTTCAGTTTAGGTTCTGAATGAAAGGCGAAAAGGTCATTTCTGTATGTTTAAAATACATATTTTACAGGACATTCAAAGAGCATCTTGAAAATATGTATTTTTCAGAGATTTGAAAGTATGTATTTTCCGGATGTTGAAATCAGGCACATTTTTGGGTCTGAATGAAAGTTGAAAATAAGTAATTTATAGACATCTATATTTAGGCCAAATCTAAGCTGGACAAAATCTGAACCAAACATAGTGTCTATAGCGGTTTCGGGTCTGTGCTTACAGAGGTGTAGGCTACAGTTTTGGTTGAAATATAATGTTATGAATGCCCATCTATGTGGTAAGCCTACTGTTTGTAAAACACACAAAAAAAGAGGTCCAAAAGACATCATGCTTACTGATGTGTAGCCTACCATGTTAGCGCAAATGGAATTTTATGAATGCCCATCCATGTGGTAGGCCCACCATTTGTAAAACAGGCCGTTGCGTTCACTTTATCAGTCCTGATTCATGTGACTAAACAATTTGTCTGTTCAAGCTCTGAATATCAGCTACCCAACTATATCAGGAGTTATCGTGAGCCTGTTTGCAATGTTTTTAAACAGCCGGAAATGCAGAAGTATTTTATTTTTCGCTACGATCAGCAATTGAGGGATACAAACTTGAAACCACTGATCATGACAATGGGGTGAAACACCTGAACAACAGTTGTGATTGGTCCATTCCATATTGTCCATTTTACTTTGACCTGTCCTGTTTTTAGGATATGTTGTTTGTTAACATGACAACACATTTTTTATTTGATTGAGTGCCATTTATTTAGGTTAGGCTATTTGATCGGAGAAACCTGTATGATGTAGAAAGTTTCATTACATTGACACATATTTTATCTCTGGCCTGTAGTAGGCTATATAAAAGGCCACATACTATTTCTACCATATCCTATATCTGCTACTTGATTTATGTTAATTATCTTTTTGACTGAATGTTTGGGGGAGTCCCGCAGCGATGCCCGGCGAGGCATGCTGGGAATGGACGAGCTAAATATTTTGCGCCATTGACAAATTGGCCACTGCTTATCACAGGACGTCATCAACGCTCACCTAAAAAGCCCATATGCCACTGGTTGAGAGAAATTGTTTTTGTGCAGAATTATGTGAGGCTTTATGTGTTGTTGTTGGAGGTGTGTCTTGGTCAGTTTAGCTCAGAAGATGCCGCCCTCGTCAATCTGCCGTAATAGGTGTTCGCCTAATCCTGCTTAATGAGCGGGCTGGCCATGCTGGTGACTCATCTTGCATCTCACTCTAGCGGGAACAGTTTCTCAATGGCGCTGTGTCAATAATAGTCCTAATTAAATGAAACTCTGAAAGGACATGCAGCTGCTGGCAGAATCACATAATGTCAAATCTACATCATTAGCTTGCAGTCATATCATATCAAATTACCATAAATTGGTGACTAGTAAGAGTGCCATTTAAACAGGGGCTAGTTGATCTTTACAATCTGCTTGGATAATTACAGTACTTTTACCAAATCCTTCTATATACTTGTGCCAAGGTAGTAATGGTTAAATGTGCACCAACATTGTTTTGAACTACCATCACGTGACAGAAAATAATGACTCTGTTGACGTATGCCCTCCATTTGATTTTGGCCACACAGTTGATGCTTATCTACGCATCTCACGTCCATATTTGCCATGCTCCATACCATGTTGATGCTAACTTTTATTTTGTCCAGAACAAAATACTGTGTAGACTGGCCATTAGCTTAGCGCTAAAAAAGAAACAATATCATTTTCATCCATATGAGCAGAAATGACCTTCAGGAACTTGAGGTAGAAGTTGCCGCAAACCCTAATTACGTCTGGGCTCTGTGCAGGCCGGTCAAGTTCTTCAAAACCGATCTCAACAAACCATTTTGGTATGGACCATGCTTTTTGCATCGGGTGCACGGGGGCATTGCCATGCTGAAACAGGAAAAGGCCTTCCCCGAACTGTTGCCACAAAGTTGGAAGCACATAATTGTCAAGAATGTCATTGTATGCTGTAGCGTTGATTTCCCTTCACTGGAACTAATGGGCCTCGGCCAAAACATGAAATACAGCCCCAGATCATTATTCCTCCTCCACCAAACTTTACAGTATGCACTATGCATTGGGGCAGGTAGCGTTCTCCTGGCATCCGCCAAAGCCATATTTGTCCGTCGGACTGCCAGATGGGAAAGCGTGATTCATCACTCCAGAGAACACGTTTCCACTGCGCCAGAGTTCGATGGAGGCGAGCATTACACCACTCCAGCCAAGGCTTCACAGAAATTTAACAAACTTACTTGTTGGAAAGGGGGCATCCTATGACGATGCTACGTTGAAAGTCACTCAACTCTTCAGTAAGGCCATTTTACTGCCAATCTTTTTATGGAGATTGCATGGATGTGAGCTATTGCCAAATGTACTAATTTGAAGGTGTGTCCACATACTTTTGTATATATAGTGTATGTGTGACTCCTCTCCAGTATTACAGTTTTTCTCAATCGCGTACAAGTATTTTGGGGATCTGTGTTGAAATATATCTACAGCAGAACAGCAATGATCAAATTCTCAAATACATTTACAGATCTTCAGATCATTTGTTCCTGAGTTAGATATCTTAGACCCCTTTTTGCAAAACTTTAAATACAATTATTTTCAGTGAATTTTGGTTAAATGCTTTGTTCACAGAATATGAACAAATTGTTTAATCAGAAGAGAAATGTGTGCAAATTGTGTTCACTGTTTCCAGCAGTGCTGGGGGGGGTGCATCATTCGTGGGGGACCACATGTTTACTGTTGCCTTGTTTCTATTGTGGGATTGTGTGTCTGTGGGCCAATGGAAAGTTGCAAAACTATTAGTAACCAGGCTATGTGTTGTATACATGGAATTGGATTGTGCTGATAACGATGAATGAATCATGCACTTTTAATCAAGAATCCTATTTGTTTTAATGTGCATGGAATTGTTTGGTGACATGCATAAAATAAAAAGTGCAAAGCTGTGAAACCTACTCTTGTTCTCTGTTTTTTTTTGTTGTTGACATGTCAAATAACTCCAGCATAGGTTGGTAACCACAGGCCATTAGGGCGGCAGGTACCCTAGCTGTTAAGAGCATTGGGCAAGTAACCGAAAGGTCGGTGGTTTGAATCCCCGAGCTGACTAGTTGAAAAATCTGTCGATGTTCCCTTGAGCAAGGCACTTAACCGTAATTGCTTCTGTGAGTCGCACTGGATAAGAGTGTCTGCTAAGTGACTAAAATGTAATCAAGTAACTTGGTCAAATAGAATGGCAGTGATTGTCCTGTAGGTGATGCTGTTATAACCAGTCTCACTCAAATCTGTCGCCCAGCTTGACATTGAAACTTTGTATGTAGGTTTCTTTCCTCATGCTGAACACATTTGCCTCAAGGACCCTTAAGGTCCGCCAGGATAGATTTTGGAAAACCAAACAACACCAAATTGTATTTTTTTCTACTGGTGGTGGACTCCGATAGAGGTGCCGGTTTAGATATAGTTGCAACTGTCCCAGCGTCCTGGTAAGAGGACATAATTTACCAGTAAGAGACAGGTGTACAGAACACACATTTATTGCCACACGCAAGACAGGGACACACACAGCAAACAAAGAAGACTAGCATAGTATTTTTTTTAACCTTTATTTAACTAGGCAAGTCAGTTAAGAACAAATTCTTATTTTCAATGACGGTCTATGAACAGTGGGTTAACTGCCTGTTCAGGGGCAGAACGACAGATTTGTACGTTGTCAGCTCGGGGGTTTGAACTTGCAACCTTTCAGTTACTAGTCCAATGCTCTAACCACTAGGCTACCCTGCCGCCATGTAAATCATGCTTATATGACTTGTTTGTGTAGCAGTATATAAAGCCTAAAAGGTTTCACCCTTTTCAGAGTTTTCATCAAGCTTGGATTGAGTTTGTGAACCTCTCTGTTTGTGATAATAAAGAGTGATTCATTTAATTTTGACTTCCGGTGTCCTTGGTGTAGAATTTCCACGACATTAGCATCAGTGTTGGCAGCTACAAAGGTTAGGATGCTAACATGCAGCCATGTTGGATGTGGCTATGACCATATCAGGACGTGACTGTGAAGTATGTAACATGGGATTACAGAAGGCAATCCTGACATAAACATCTTAAGGAAGCATATAAACTCAGTTTATGCCCCTGTTTCAAGACCCTGTCTTTCAAAGATAATTCGTAAAAAATCAGATCTTCATTGTAAAGGGTTTAAACACAGTTTCGCATGCTTGTTCAATGAACCATAAACAATTAATGAACATGCACCTGTGGAACGGTCGTTAAGACACAAACAGCTTACAGATGGTAGGCAATTAAGGTCACAGTTATGAAAATTTAGGACACTAAAGAGGCCTTTCTACTGACTCTGAAAAACAAAGAAAGATGCCCAGGGTCCCTGCTCATCTGTGTGAATGTGCGTTAGGCATGCTGCAAGGAGGCACGAGGACTGCAGATGTGGCCAGGGCAATAAATTGCATTGTCTGTATTGTGAGACGCCTAAGACAGAGAGGCAGGATGGACAGCTGATCGTCCTCGCAGTGGCAGACCACGTGAAACAACACCTGCACAGGATCGGTACATCCGAACATCACACCTGCGGGACAGGTACAGGATGGCAACAACAACGGCCCGAGTTATACCAGGAACGCACAATCCCTCCATCAGTGCTCAGACTCTTCGCAATAGGCTGAGAGAGGCTGGACTGAGCGCTTGTAGGCCTGTTGTAAGGCAGGTCCTCACCAGACATCGCCGGCAACAACGTTGCCTATGGGCACAAACCCACCATCGCTGGTCCAGACAGGACTGGCAAAAAGTGCTCTTCACTGACGAGTCATAGTTTTGTCTCACCAGGGGTGATGATCGGATTCGCATTTATTGTTGAAGGAATGAGCATTCCCCCTGGGCCTGAACTCTGGAGTGGGATTGATTTGGAGGTGGAGGGTCCGTCATGGTCTGGGGCGGTGTGTCACAGCATCATCGGATTGAGCTTGTTGTCATTGCAGGCAATCTCAACCCTGTGCGTTACAGGGAAGACATCCTCCTCCCTCATGTGGTACCCTTCCTGTAGGCTCATCCTGACATAACCCACCAGCCATACTGCTTGTTCTGTGTGTGATCACGTGTATACAGATCAAATGCACACGAACCCTAACAAAGTCCACTTACATGTTCAGTGATGCACTAACACAGGGTTGGGGAAGTCTGTTACCTCCAGAAGGTAGAGCCTGTGAATGGCTGGCCCTGGTCAGCTGACTGAGTTCCCTGGCAAACTGGTCCATAGCACACAGGTGTGAAATGCCCTATGCCTGAATAATAGAGTCAGGCTGAGGCGCTGGATGGTAGCCTACCTCAGCAGTGAAAGGCTACAAATGTTGTGTCTCTTCCAGGGTCAGAGAGAGGGTTAATGAGAGAGGGGTTTTAACACCCATGGTAGATCTGTAAACTTAGTTTCAGAAAAGTTAAGGGATTGCTTAAGAGATGGCTGAGTTATTTATACATCATGAAATCAGCCGATGTCAAAGTGCTATACAGAAACCCAGCCTAAAATCCCAAACAAGCAAGCAATGCAGATGTGGAAGCACAGTGTCCATTTAAAGCCTTCGTGAATCCACTCCACAGTGGCCTATCAACATGAAACTTTCTTGGGTCTTCAAAACCAATACAATGATGAACCATGTTAAATTTGGCATTGATGTGAAAAATAAGCTAACTATTAACAATATATTTGACTATGTAACACCAATGCTCAATCATCTTCTTATGAACCAAACCTCAGATTCACTCAGTCTTGATTGGTTTTAAGAAAAAATTGTTGCTGCATTCCTATAGATGCACTTTAGCACATATGCGACTGCTAAAAATACTTTACAAATCTTCTCCTCATGAACCACACATCAGATTGATTCCAGATTTGGAATACAGACTCAATGAATTAGCCTCTAATCAATTTAAGAATGATTCATTTTTGCATTCAACGTCGGCAATGCAACACCACCAGATGACACCATGTCACATCAGGGCTATAAGAACTGAACAGATGAACATGGGGCCATAAAATTTGGTATGTAAACTTCATGTACATTTCCTTAGAAGCTGTGTGAATATTAAGTCACTGCAACCTTAGATGGCTGCACCAGACGAGTTGGTGGCACTATAGATGTCATTGGCACCATAGGAGACTAGAGCACTAACTAATGATCAACTAGACTTTGTCTCATGCAAATGAATGTTAGATTTGAATTATGCAGACGAACAATGTAAAATATTGTGAAAATATTTCACCAAATTGACCCCAGAATTGGTATACAAACTCGATACATTAAGTAACGACTTTAAGAATGAATACCTGCTGCATTCAAAGATCACCAAACTACAGCACTGAGCACCTACTGTGCACAGTACGAAAGTTTTCATTTTGACCAATTAGGAATTTAATGCTGAAGATTTTTCTTTTTTTAAAGTAGGTTAAATCAAAACCATGTCTGGTGTGTTTGATGTTTTCCTAAACTGATTAAAGGGTAACCAATTAACTGTGTCTTTGATTGGTTGCATCCTTTAACTGGGCATGCATACTAATAAGTGTTTAAGTAATGGTCTAACGAATAATGCTTTGATTATATTGTCACAGGTGTGATTCATTTGCATGTTTATGAAATAAGTATTTTTATTGGTTGATTAATGCATCTGTATTTAAACCCCCCAGTTTGTGTGTGCCAGGTGGATGCCCATAGGAAGTGAATGCAGTCCGGAGGCATGTTGGAGCCCAGGTATGGCCAGAGTGTGTTATGGCTTTGTTTGGTGAGAGCCATGGCTAATGGAGTTTGGTTAAGCTGAAATAGAGATATTGAGAAAATGGACGTGTGCTTCCTGGGCTGCATCACTTCCTGTGCTCCTTTTGTTTTCTGTTGGTTTGGTATGTATGAGTGATTAAAAAAAAAATATAATAATTTGAACTACCATGGCTTTTAAAAGTAAAGAAAATTGAAATTATAAGTATGGTAACAAAGTATGCTGAACTGAATTGACAATGGAATAAGATTGTGCTGTAATGTTCTGAAAGGAATGTTAGAAAACCTGGGAAACAACATTGATTCAACCAGTTTGTGCCTAGTGGGGGGGGTTGTTTCAACTGTGACTCAGTTGTCTCACTCATGCAGTAGCAGCTCGACTGTGGCGGCTCGACTTGTCGTCTTGCCTCGCTGTTTCTTGTCCACACTTGTCTCCGTGCCCTCTGGAAAGTGATCAGAGCCTTGTGCAATTGGCTGCCCTCTCTTAAACTCAATTCAATTCCAGCTGCTACCAGGAACTTGCACCGCTGTGATTACCCATGGTTGGCAGCTGCACAACAACAACCCCCCCATACGGGGCATGGCGGTTTCCTGCACTCCCTCTCATGGGCTAACTGTAATGAGAAATGAGTCATTCAGTTGAGCTTGTCAGCTGTGATGCCTTCAAACGAGCCTCCTGCGGGCTACGGCCTCCTCTGAGGGCAAAGGGTCTGTAAAAAAGTCTGTAGCTGCTGTAACTGGCTTTTTGCATCCTGAGCCAGTGTACGACATATACACTGCAGGTCTATGCAATATGTTTATTTATACGGGACTTGCATCTGTTTATTTGTAGTTTTTTTTGTTGGTTTACATCAGCCTCTGCCCAGTGACTATTTGCGACGATAACAGTGATTTGTACCTCATTTGTTGTCATTTTCTTGCACTGGCTCAATTGGGTGGGGGTGTTTAATGTATGGGAATGTGAAAGGTCCTGCTACATATGGTATTTACCAAAAAAGAGGTGTGGTTTATGTCAACTTCCATTTTCAGCTAACGCCAAGATGGTTTCCAAGGGAAACCTGTGTGAGTGTGTGGTACATTCCCTAGCATTACTTAAGGCCGTAGGCTCGTCCCAACACTTCTCTGTATAGGTTTTGTGGGGACTCCTCTTTTTTCCCATTTATGTGATGTATCTATTACAGCTTCTCTCAATCACATACAAAAACAATTTGGAACAATGTTGTCGATTTTCAAAACCGAGTTCACAAGACAGAACTCTGTGGCCCTTTCCAAAACAGTAAATGTGTTGTTTTTTTTTCAAAATGTAAATACATTAATCTCAACTATACCATCAAAATGGCAAACGTATACATCAAAATAAAACTACTGCCTGCAAAAAAAAAACACAACCATAGTTATCTCTTAAGTCCAGAACCAAGTTAGTCTGTCTTTTCAAAAATCTCAGTAGATCAAAACATTTTTCTTTGCCATCACTAAATCATGATGATCAAAATTGGAAGCACACAATCCAATGGGATTCAATACAAAGGCTGGTTTTATCAGTGTTTTGTAGACTTTCCATTGGCTCACAAACACTATCCACAATAGAAAAAGAATACAATGTATGAACACAACTGATATGAATGTATAGTCCTAAATTCACATCAGTTAAATACTTAACACTTTTTTTTGAATAAAAAATGAACTCCCATCAAAGCAAAGCTCTATAATGGAAGGTCACAATGTTGAAGATGATGACTGAAGGCGCCCGCGCATACTAGGTACGTTTATCTCCTAGCAGGGCTAGGCGACGCGAGTGACTGTGCCTTGTGTAACAGTATAATTTTAAACCGTCCCCTCGCCCGAACCAGGGACCTTCTGCACACAACGGCAACAGTCACCCTCGAAGCATCGTTACCCATCGCTCCACAAAAGCCGCAGCCCTTGCAGAGCAAAGGGAACTACTACTTCAAGGTCTCAGAGCAAGTGACGTAACCGATTGAAACGCTATTTAGCGCACACCGCTAACTAAGCTAGCCGTTTCACATCCGTTACACTTGCATACTCCCTAAAAAGACCTTCGCTTGAAAAACAGCAATATAGTTGGAGACACCGTAGCAAAAACATATCCAGTATAGACAATAGTTTGCTTTAATCCAATATAAATCAAGAAACATGTAATTGATTTTAACATTTTTGCAGAGGAGGTCTTAGTCGTGCAGTATTTCTCATGTGAGAATGTTTTCATTAAAACTAGTCGTCTTTCATTGAATGACGACAATTATTAAATAGAATCCCCTCCATAGTTCACAATCCTACTAGGAGTAGTACTGTTGACCAATCACAGACAAGGGGGCGTAGACTTTGGCTACTGAACATCAACTTGCCTCAAGAAAAAGTAATGTGTGCTTTAACAACCACCCCACAAAATGACCTGCCGAACCCCAAACGAACAAAAAAGTCTAAACATTTCGTCACAATATATGCGGAAACTGTTTCGACTGCGACGCATGCAACAAGCTTAAAGAGTAACCCAAAGTTACTGAGAAGTAACCCAACTCCATTCTCTGCGTCTCTTCATGTCTGCAATATGGTGAAACATCATATCGATTAGACAGTTCATATATTGTACATGGTATGACACTGATCGGGTGATTTTTAGAATTTTGTGCAGTAGTATTTATTGATTACCGGAAACAGCGAACACAATAGCTTACTCCAAACAAATAAATACATTCAATACACACACACACACATCTCACTGAACAAAAATATAATGAGCTGAAACTCCCCAAACACAGGTGTGCCAAGCTTGTAACTTCATACCGAAAGAATACTTGAGGCTGTAATCGCTGCCAAAGGTGCTTCAGAAAAGTACTGAGTAAGGGTCTGAATACTTATGTATATGTGATAATTGTAAAAAAATATATATATATATGAACATTTCTATAACCCTCTTTTTGCTTTGTCATTATGGGGTATTGTGTGTGGCTTGATGAGGCTGTAACGTGAAAACAATGTGGAAAAAGTCAAGGGGTCTGAATACTTACCAAATGGACTGTATACACACAAACCAAAGTATGTGGACAACCCTTCAAATTAGTGGATTCGGGCTATTTCAACCACACCCGTTGCTGACAGGTGTATAAAATTGAGCCATGCAATCTCCATAGACAGCCACGCAATTCCCATAGACAAACATTGGCTGTGAAATGGCCTTACTGACTTTCATCGTGGCACCGTCATAGGATGCCACCTTTCAAACAAGCCAGTACGTCAAATTTCTGCCCTGCTAGAGCTGCCACGGTCAAATATAAGAGCTGTTATTGTGAAGTGGAAACGTCCAGGAGCAACAGCGGCTCAGCCACGAAGTGGTAGACCACACAAGCTCATAGAACGGGACCACCGAGTGCTAAAGCGCAAACTGGACAGTTTTATCTCAATCGCTTCATTCAAGCCTCAATCATGAACACTCTTACGGACTGTTGTGGCTGCTTTGCATGATGTATTGTTGTCTCTACATTCTTGCCTTTGTGCTGTTGTCTGTGCCCAATAATGTTTGTACCATGTTTTGTGCTGCTACCACGTTGTGCTGCTGCCATGTCGTGCTGCTACCATGCTGTGTTGTCGTGTGTTGCTGCCATGCTATGTTGTTGTCTTAGGTCTCTCTTTATGTAGTGTTGCGGTGTCTCATGTCATGTGTGTTTTGTGCTATATTTTTATTTTAAATCCCAGCCCCAGCCCCGTCATTGTAAATAAGAATTTGTTCTTAACTGACTTGCCTAGTTAAATAATTACTGAGTGCCAAATTGCCTCTCGAAGCAAAGTCAGCACAAGAACTGTTCGTCAGGAGCTTCATGAAATGGGTTTCCATGGCTAAGCAGCTGCACACAAGCCTAAAATCACCATGTGCAATGCCAAGCATTGGCTGGAGTGGCGTAAAGCTTGGACTCTGGAGCAGTGGAAACGCATTCTCTGGATTGATGGACAAATCTGGATTTGGCGGATGCCAGAAGAACGCTACCTGCCCCAATGCACAGTTCTAACTGTAAAGTTTGGTGGAGGAGGAATGTTCGACTGGGGATGTTTTTCATAACATTTTTTTTTACTAGACTGTAGCTTGCGAACACACTCACAGGCGAACACACACGGTGATGCAAACCATCATTAGTGAAGCTGCATCATGTCAGAACCATGGAGGCAAGTGGTAACTAATTTTCTGTAGTAAGATCAAGGCACTCTCCCACTCCCACACAGACCCGCAAATGTGTGTGCGTGTACACACACACACACATCAATATCTGTCACCACAGCGATGTTCGGCTCTCTATTTTACTCAGTGACACCATTAGCAGCTTTGGAACAGTGTGATTCAGCAGGTTCAAAGGGACAGAGACCAGAGAGAAGGGGAAAAGGACACAGAGAGCTTAGGCGTCATCACATGCAACTCGCTGGGCAGAAAATGCTAGTGGGAGTGCAGGGAAAGAGTCATCAAGAGCTGGAGGAAAGCAAAACACCACATGTTGTGGAGGTTTTCTAGTCTTATATCTGTATGTTCATGTGTAAGATAGCTACATAAGAGACTACTGATCTCATGCCATTTTATCCAGAGGTATTCTGTCTTCCACCAGTTAGTAGTGTGGGTAGGGAAGAGGGAAGCATGTGTTTAATTGTCAGAGCAGTGTGATGACCAATAACCTGAGTGCACGGGCCTAGTGGAAGAGAAGAGGGAGGGGGCGGAAGAGTGTGTGTGTGTGTGTGTGTGTGTGTGTGTGTGTGTGTGTGTGTGTGTGTGTGTGTGTGAGGGGGGTCTGTCCGGAGGTCGGTGATAATATCCAGGAAAAGGCACAGGGGAGAAAGGGAGTGCACAACTGTGCCACATCCTGTTTTGTAAACTGTATCCTGCAGCCTTTTGGAGTGCGGCTTGGGCAGAAGGACGAGGGAACGAGAGGGGAGAGAATGGGTAAGGTGGGTGGACAGTAGTGGAGGAAGGTTGTACATTAGCCAAGAAAAAACACATGCCGGGGTAAGAGGAGCATGGTGAATGAACTCCTCCTCTGTTGGAAGTAAAGGCATCATGCATCCCGCGGATGATTTACGAGTGGCCATGACTCGGGAAGCTTCACCTCCGCTTGGCACTGCATACACACGTTCTTCCGCCTCCCGGCGTCCGGGAAGCAAGCGAGCGCTTGTTTTCCCTCTATTGAGCTGGAAGTTAAGCGAGCAGAACACGCTTGCAAGTGATGCAAGACACGAGGTAGGGCAAGGTGAAATTAAAGTGCAGTGAAGACTATTGAGGGGAGAAGGACTAAGTGGCAATAAAAGCTTAATGGACCTTTACAAAAATAGTATGTTTTAGAATGAAAAGGAAGCGGAGCGTGCGATGGGCAGAAATTCTTCAATATCTAGTTTAGCGACAGTCAGTAGTAGGCAATTGTTAAATACATTGTTGCTCTCCTTTAGCAGAAGTCACGAACATTAACCTACATCGCTATCCAGTCATAATAGGAGTGACTGGATTACCGTTTGCAATCACAGTTAACCTTAGACATTTGGCAAAAAAAAATACACTATCTCAGCTTGCTTACTCAGTTTGAGGAACAATGGTTTCAGAAGTGCACATCGAACAAGCTCACCCAATTAAGCATTTATCTGGAAATCAGCCCACCAGCCCTGATATTCTAACTATTACAGTACATGCATTTGGGAACAATGACAATGCATACGTTCATTATCCACACAATCAAACAACATGTTTTGGCATAAATGTCCCTGCAATGACACAGCTCCCCATCCATCCCTTGGGCGCACATCTCTTGTTATTGATGACACATGGTAATGTAATGGTATATGCCTCACCCTTCCCAGCCCTGTGCACAAAAGCAAATATAGCCTATCACACTGCAGCGCACACAGACTGGTTACCCTTGTGCCCGGAGCTCCCCAGCGCTTATTCATCAGAGCGATAGATCCTTGTGTGTTGCTGTATGAGCTGAATGTTGGCGATGTGCGCAGAGAGGAAACCACCGCACGCAACGCTAAGAATGACACTTCGGTTTATCGGTCGGCATCGAGAACTTTGGATGTTTAGTTGCTATTTTAACTTTGAGCATTAATGGAATCAACAACAGACGAGTAAAATCGCTGCCTTCACAGCACCAGCAAAACATGTGTTGGAATTTAGGTTAAGAAGCAGCGGCTACAGATTGAAATAATTAGCCGGTTTTTTTCATTCTTCAAAACAACAAAAGTGATATACATTACGCAATAATTCAGTCGCCTACTGCAGATTTTCAGCTAACTTTTGTGTTATTTATGATCCCAAATACCAGCCAGAGCTTAGAGAATTTTCCTATGGGCCTAGTGTTGCCAATTTAGCAGTTTAGCCTATAGCCTAGTTCATAGACACTCCTGGCATACCTAGAGAGCTCTTTTTTTAATAAACGGTTTTCTGCGTTGAAGTAGCCAATTAAAGAAAACAACAGTTCAAATCTCCTGTTCAAACTAAACTGAAGGAAAGAGTCAGGAGATCAGGGATTTGCACTCTAGTAGGAGTGGTGAGCAACAAATATTTATCGTGCAATGTCTTTACAGCCTCGCATCTTCCATTGACAGGACAGCCGGGAGACAATCAACTGATAACATGGCGAGAAATAACCATCGACATTAAGGTAAAATGTCATTTTAATTCAATTTAGGCCAATCATAGAAAGTTTCACGCAATAGTCCAGGGTTCCCCAACTGCCATCCCACTGGTGATTTTATTTGGTTCCCCGAGATTTGTTTGTGGGGAAGAGGGGGGACATAAAAGACTGTAAAAACACCAGCAAATCTGTTCTTAGTGATTTTAATTTTGGATATTTCTCCCGAAGTACGCACGCACAATAGAGATGTGATCTTGTGAAAATGTAAGCACGGTTTGAAATGCTTGTTTGTCAACTTTGATATCTGTTTGGGCTTCTTGCGGTCAATTTGCAGTCTACAAATGATTTGTAATTATGTTCGAGCCCCGTGACCATCTTCTCAAGAAAACATCGTCTGAATCTAGTTGATTGATGATCCATACAATAGGCTATCTGATAGTAACAGTTCGAGTAGCTAGCCTATTTGGCTGCAAAGATGAGCACGCACTGACAGCTGAGTTAGTTTTGGCTTCACACACGCAATGGCATAGTAGTGAATATTTTAAACTAGTGACAGGTTGGCTACGGGGTTATACTACATTTTTTGGTGTCTCAAGTAAGAAACTGACTGTTAGGCAATTGCTATATAAGCTATTTAAAGTTAAGTATACAGTGGCAGGTCTAGCCATCCTCACTAACAAAGCAGTCAAATGCTAGACTTTATCATATCATGTGTCTTATCCACACACACCAAATAAGTAGATTAGAACCTGTTAATACCATGATGCTTCCCTTATCCCCCACCACCACCTTTTTTAAATGCTTATTCTGTCAATCGCCATCCATCCAAATTCCATGGTATTTCACATAGAATAAATTCAACACTACTTTGGTACTCTTATCTAGTGGTTATTCAAAATCCTGCTACAGAATTGAACTGAATCATTCAAAATAAAGGCCACATGCCTCTGGGAGTTGGGTTGGTGTCATGTTATAAATCATTATTCACAGGCCACCTCATGCACTGTGTGTTTGTTCCTGCCAGCCCCTCTGTGGTTGATGGTGATGCCCGAGTCCAACCCAGCAATGCAGAGGACGAGAACCTGGTGGTGGCAGGGACGACTGGGGGTTCCTCTGCTGTTTCTGGTTTTCCCGCTACTCAGGACCGAACCACTCCAGCTCGAGCTGCCTTTCAATGGACTTTCGGAACCCCAGAATGTGACACTGGCTGCTATTCTGCCTTTGAGCAACACTGAATACCCGTGGGCCTGGCCTCGCGTGGGACCCGCTCTGATGAGGGCTCTGGAGCGAGTCAATGACGACCCCACCCTGCTACCGGGCCACCGCCTTCGAATAGTCTACGACAGCAGCGAAAACAAAGACGGCGTCTGCTCCGACTCAGTGGCGCCATTGGTGGCCGTGGACTTTAAGTTCTCCTACGACCCATGGGCCTTCATCGGCCCTGGCTGTGACTATGCTTCGTCTCCCGTGGGCCGCTTCACTACCCACTGGGACGTTCCCATGGTGACGGCCGGGGCAGCGGCCATCGGCTTCCACTTGTACACGTCCATCACCAACACGGGCCCCACGCACAAGAAGCTGGGCGAGTTTGGGGTGCGCCTGCATCGGCATTTTGGCTGGCACAGACACGCCATGCTCATGTTCAGCGACAACAAGAAAGACGACCGGCCGTACTACTTTACGGCCGAGGGGTTGTACACGCAGCTGCAGCTGGACAACATCACCACAGCAGACAAGGTCTTCAATGAGCAGAATGGACCGGTCCAGTATGATAACCTCATCAGTGTCATCAGCCAGAGTGCCCGAGGTGAGCTCCATGTCTAATCTCTGTCCATCTGACCTTTGTCCTTTTTCTACCTAAAGTCTTGTGGACACCCTCTGCCATTATCTGGGTGACTGTTCCTTGTTCTCATCTTGATATGAAATGTTTTTGGTTTGTTTGTACAATTGCATACAGACGCGTACGTACATGTTGACATGGTTTTCTCATGCCAGAGACATGAGAAAATAGCTCTGAATCAGTCACAAACTCAGCTAGCAGTAGATTTGGTCAAATTTTTATGACCGCGCATTAAAGTCATATGTTTCATGTGTGAAAATAAGTGGCCTGAATAGTTGCTTTTGGCAGTATTTTAATTCCGTTATTTCATGAAGCTGTAGCGAGCAGTCATTCCCAGTTGGTCCTTATTTTAAGACCCCCATGTGTATGCTGTTTTCATTTCCAACCACTCTTTTAATTATTTTGAATTGACCTGTAAACTTACTAATTATGTCGACACATGACGTCCCAATTACCAGAATTAGGCCTACTTGCACATGCACAGTTTAAGTCCAATAGATTGAATGATATTATTTGAGCTTATGTTTTGTTGACCTAGTGAGTCAAACAGATGGACCTAGATGGAAAATGTAACCAAAAGCCGAATTAATGCATTGCCCTGGCAGATCGAGTATTCAAAATGCTGTCAACTTGCTGTCAACAACGACAATTAACACACAACACAGTGAGGGAGAGAAAACAGACATCTGTTAACACACATTTAACAGACAGCATGATAATGTATACAACAAAGACAACAAACACAACTCATTTTTCACTCTCCACTTTTAAATTCCACCAAGGGAACAACTATTTTAGAGAAATTGGAATTAAAACAAGGCAACAGTAAACATCTCGTCCTCCACGAACAATCTCTGTGGCAAGCCGTATCATTCACCCAAGTATCGTCAAAATTGGGCCAGTGCTGTGAGAGATGTCGCATGTGACTAACGGACGGAGACAAATCCACAGTCCCCTCCCCGATTTCATTGTGGGGGACAATGAATCCTGGCAGGTAAAAAAAATGGAGAGTGGAGAGGGAGTTAGAGTGAAAAAGAGAGCATGTGCACAAGCAAAGTGATGGGTCTGTCAAAGATATAATGGACGAAACAGGATGGTGAAAGATAAATAAAGATCTACAGATAGAGTGCAAATAGTTAGACGACGTAGTCCTGCTGTCAGAGAGACGGCAAGAGTTGAAGTACAATAGCGTTGAAAGGAAGTTGAATAGTACTCCCTGCTTTGCTGGGCTATGGATGGTATTTTATTAGGATCCCCATTAGCTGTTGCAAAAGCAGCAGCTACTCATCCTGGGGTCCACATGAAACATGACATAATACAGAACATTAATAGACAAAACTACATACTTTTTTTTTTTAAACGGCACACGTAGCCTACCAATCAATGCATACACACAAACTATCTAGGTCAAATATGAATCATAACTAGTCCACTCCTCTGCTTTAGCTCTGTGTGTGGCAGTGGTCCTATCCATATGGCAGCAGGAGAACACCCTGTGTGCACATTCTGAAACGACATCTCACCACGTCTTCCCATTTAAGAGATGCTGCGTCTGGCACTGTCTGCAGGTGTGAGGAGCCTCGCTGGCATCACCTTGTTGCAGTCAGGCCACACAGGCACTAAAGTTTAGGAGAGAAGTAGAGGGAAATGCGTCCAGGAAATGCTGACAGAACATGTTCCTGAAAACTCTCTCTCTCTCACACACACACACACACACACACTAAGTTGGGCACCTCCCCACCAAATAGCAGTGGAAAGTTAAGGCCAACGTCAGCAGAGGCAACTCCACTTGGCATACAGATAACCTTATTATGTACTTGAGTGCTTCATTGTTATTTCAAATATGTAACTAATTAAAGGTGCACTATGCCAAAATTGCTCTGACATTTCCTGGTTTCTAAAATTCAAATAGTTTGCCTAATTTACATTTTATGTGAGCAAGTATAGTGTAGAGAATCACTACCATCTAAACCGCTGTGAAATATATTTTCCATAACCAAAAATATTGTTATTTCAGCTGTTTGAAGCTGGTGTACAAAACTGAAAGTAAAAGACACAAAAACTCAACTTTAGAATGGGAAGCATAGAAATAGCGTACATAGACAAAATCTACCACTTCTTAGACTTGCTTTCAATGAGAATGACAGATCTATAATTCACATTTCTATGTGATTTTGTTTAGATTACCCAAAAAGTTACATATTGCAGTTATAAGTGCTCACTGGCTAGCACCCTTAACTGAACCACCACCAAGCAATCAATATATCCAATATGAAGTTTTTGAGTACTGTGAACTTTAATTCGATGTGGCTTTAATTCGGCTTTAATTCGATAATTGGCTAGTTCAGATGTTGAAATGTGTTGTCAGACTGGGTCTTCCCCCAAGAGAGAGTCCAAGACATACTGGAGGAGGCCACCTAGAGAGAGAGGATTAAAATAAACATGTTCTGGAGCCCTTCAGTTGGTGTGCTGTTTGAGTGTGCAGTTGACCTGAGACAAAGCTGTCATGTCCAGGCAAAATAACTCTTGTACAAAGGGCAAATGTGAACGGAAGAGGGAGATGTACAAAGGGCAAATGTGAACTGAAGAGGGACATGTACAAAGGGCAAATGTGAACGGATGAGGGACATGTACAAAGGGCAAATGGGAACGGAAGAGGGAGCTTGTTTTACCTTCTAAGACCTACAGCATTTCATTAAGCATTTTTTCACACTACTGAATTATTTATTTTGGAATTAATCCACAAGAAACTGTATCTAGTTGGCTGTAAAATCCAACAATGTGTGAATGGGAACACTTGATTGGTTCTAGTTGGATTGTAATGGAGAAAGTCTTTGTTTCCTTTTAGTAGACATATGCATTTCTGTTGCCAGTACTTTGTGTTCTTAGCCTCAGGACACACTGAAGAAGGTACTTGAAAGCACATTGAATGATCAGAACTCATCATTTTCTATAGATTTTACTTTTGACTTCTTCAATTTGATCATAAGCTATTTGATTACTATTAGCAGATGGTATTCATTTTAACATGGCTTCTTTCAATTTATTTGGCTTTCTGCATAGCTGTAAATGTGGAATTTTGATAGTGTGGCTCATGGTTTCTGAAAGAAGACATGACATGAAGTTGAATGGTAGAATGTTGGTGGTATAACTGCCCTGTCAGGAACCACCTCGCGCTGTGCCCGGCCTCAGCCCACTCCCCCAGTTCCCACATGGGTACGACAACATTTCTAATTAAAAGTCCCAAACTTAAGCAAGAGGTCAATCCAGTGGCCCCTCTTTGACTTTATAAGGCAAATGGCTCGGGACATTTCTTACACCAAGATATTTCCTGTGAAACATCATTTATCCAGATTTTTTTGTTCTCTAATGTTTTGTAGGGCTATTTCTGGTACCGTCCCCGTATGATCGCCATCTGAGTTTATTGACTGTCACACAGTCGTTTGTCTCACCGAGCAACCGGGGAATCAATTTGCAGGCTAAGCTGACCCAGCAGGAGTGGAGTGGTGATGGGTAGGAGAGAGAGAAGCGGGATGGCTGGCTCTTCAGCTCTACCCCAGTCCATTGTGAGGGATGCTCCGTTCTCACATGGTCTTCACTGCACTCCCTCTCCCTCACCAGGAGCCTGAAGTTTTTGTGGTTGGTCAAAAATAATACAGGACCATCAGTGCCCCCTCTGCCTCCCTTCAACAACCACCGCTTCACAAGATTAGGAAACCAATGGGAACCACTCTTAACTGGTCAGAACACACTGTTTAAAATGAATTATTCTTTCAATTACCCAGGGCTCCGTACAATATCCGAGTGTTTTCCTCTTGTATTTTTTCGGTTATAGCCTGTCCAAGCCCCAGGGCCTCTGGAATGATTTAAGGCTGGTGGTAAAAGGGGTTTGGGTTTTGGGGGAGAGGCGTTGGGGGGGAGCTCTGTAACAACGTCATTTGATGAAGTGATTTGCAAGCAGAGATATATATCGGAGCCAGCAGTCCCATTTAAAAGGCAAAATATAAGCCTGGTTTCTCTGGCTCTTTGGGTTGGAGTGGAGGCAGAGAGCGCCCCTAATTCAAACAGCATGGAGACTTCCAGTGTGGGATTACTTAGTGGTGCTGTGG
The DNA here is from genome assembly GCF_023373465.1 of Oncorhynchus keta. NCBI lineage: Eukaryota > Metazoa > Chordata > Actinopteri > Salmoniformes > Salmonidae > Oncorhynchus > Oncorhynchus keta. The sequence continues at coordinate 34,860,460 of NC_068439.1, forward strand.
CTGTCTCATCCTTCTTGTTTACCCCCCCAGCAGCATTTATTAAATCAAAGCTGGGGATAGTGTCGGTTTGTTAGACTGGAAGGCAAGAGAAGGGGATAGAGAGAGAGAATGAGAGAAGGAAAACATTTTTCAGAATGTTTTCTAACTGATTTGACATTAGGAATGTTTTCAAATATTTCAGAGAACATTAAGAAACAACGTTCTTCTGGGGGAATTTCAGTACTTCAGCATAACGTTTCTTCGGGATTCTATTTAAAAATGCACTATGCAGAAATCTCTCCGCCGTTTCCTGGTTGCTAAAATTTGAATAATTTCAGTTTATCTGACAAAACAAGGAGTTATTGTGTAGAGAATCATTGTACCATCTAAACTGCTGTGAAATGCAGTATATTTTCCATAATCACAAGTATTGTATTTTGAGCTGTTTTGAAGCTGGTGTGCAAAACCGAAAGTAAAAATCATCAAATTGTATTTGTCACATGTGCTGAATACAACAGTAGACCTTACTGTGAAATGCTTACTAAAAGCCCTTAACCAACAATGCAGTTTGAAGTAAAAACTGAAGTAAAAAAAATATATACAAAAATAAGAAAATGTACATGTAGGTAGAGGTAAAGTGACTATGTATAGATAATAAACAGAGTAGCAGCAGCGTAAAAATGGGGGGTGAGGGGGGTCAATGCAAATAGTCCAGGTAGCCATTTGATTAGCTGTTCAGGAGTCTAATGGCTTGGGGGTAGAAGCTGTTAAGAAGCTGAAAAGACACTTAAGAACGGGAAGTATAGAAAGAGTGCACATAAAACAGATCTACCACTTAGACTTACTTTCATTGGGAATGAAAGATCTATAACTTGCATTTTTCTATGATAATTGGGTCGGTCATGTTCTCAAATTGTTCTGAGAACATTAAGAAAACGTTCCATAAAAACCACAACTTTAATGTTCAGAGAACGTTCTAAGAATGTTATTTAAAAATATACACGCCATTCTCAGCATCAACAAAACTCTTAGAGGATAATATCTTGTTTTATGTGTTCAGGTGTGTTGGTGGCACCCACTGATTGGCTACACCTGATCTTAATCAGTGCTTTGTTCCTTTGAATGGGGTCTGTTTGAAAATACTAAAATGAACAGCTTTGAATGCGTAAAAAACTAATGGAATGCTAGCTGGTGGCACAGTGGACTCATTCCATGGATAGAGAACAGAAGATTATAGGTTCAAATCTCACTGATGCCATGTCACAATAAAAAAAAATGTGTTTGCATGTTTAGGTAATTAATTTCCATGTGTCCTATCTGTGATTGGTACAACAAAGTTAACTCAAAATGAGCTAGCAGTGTTATTAAAAGTCTTTAATGAAATGTTCAATCAAAGTTTTTAGAAAGTTATTCAAAAACCTCCAAATAACCTATAATTTCCATTGTTAGTGTTAATAAAACCTCCCAGGAAAATCTCCAATGAACCAGAGTAAAACATTCTCAGAACCTCCCTGCAACCTAAAAATGAAAGTTCCCAGAACAGGCAACATTTTCACTTCTATTCTCAGAACCTTTAAAAAATGTTCAGTTTACCGGTCAGGAAATGCATGGCTTCGTTCCCACAACCAATGTGAAACCAAAAGCATACGTTCCCACAGCTTCCAAGAAACTAAATGTGCTAGCTGGGAGAGCTTTTATAATACTGTTCCATTATTACTTCTAATTACCCCGGTAGCATTGCGTCTTTCACAGTCATGCTGATAAAGAGTATTTGGATCAGAGTCATAGATCTCACCAGAAGGGAAGACTGAGTGTGTCAGAATGTGGCAGCTTGTCGAACAACCCGAGGGGCAATTAGAAAACAGTTTGGTTTAACTTACTCCCAGAGAAATATGCAAAGTCATTTTTTTTGATCGCATTCCAAACTATTTAGTTCTGGCTGTTTATCCTCCTGTTCAAATTTCAACCAATTGTAGTACCTTACTTGCATAAATATTACTTGCCCTGTGTAGTCGCAAAGAAAGTTACAAAACAATTAGTTTGAAACATAGAAACAAGTGAGAGAAGTAAAGACAGAAAGAGATGGCGGAGTCTTGGCCAGTGAGGGGTATCTCTGAGAAAGAAAGAAATACCAAGAGAGCCAAAACAGAAGGAACGAGAGAAATACACATTTAGTGTGAATGAAAGCACAGAGCTGCTTTGTAAAGCTCACTACGTCTAAACCGCATTTTAGCTGGATTTGTGAGTTTATGAGGCACTGGCATTGTCATGGTATTTGGATAGATGCTCCATTTTCTTTCCTACTCCCGATGTGCCATGATGAAAGTTTGACGGAGAGGAGGATCCGCAATCATGTCTGAGCCGAGGAGATAGTTTCCATGGCGACAGGCAGCATCTGCGCAGGGACGTGTGGGCATGACAGGAGCTGTCACCTGCCCTCCCGTGTCGTATATTTTCATCGGGCGCACAGTGGAACTGTCAGTGTGACCACAACTCTTTACTCCCTCTCTTTCACTTGCTCTCAAACATACAGAAGCACACAGTCTCTCTCTCTCTCTCTCTCTCCCTCTCAAATACACACACAATAACCATATGTTCGAAAACATGTCACTTTGTCTATGCATGTGCATCTGACAGGCTAAATTGAATGTGTGGATGTTCAATACTCCCAGATAGACGTAAATCAAATCAAAGATTTGCTTTTTACCTAAACTTTTAACTGCAATTGCCATAAATAATTTTACAAGCCAGGACTTTGAGAACTGACATATGCATGCTTCAGCAGAGTAACTTTGGACTAGCCTTTACCAGACTGATTACTGCTGAATCCGTGTCGGTTAACTGAATGTAAGCTCGCAAGACTTCCAGAATGTTGTACAAGGTTAACTTTGGACTCCAATTAATCAAAATCCTACATTTTTGACCCTCACCTCAATTCCTTTAAATTGCTTGTCTTTTTCTAAATACGCGGATGTAGGAAAAAAAAACGGACCAGTTTCTACAGGAGCAATATGGCAGAGCCTTAGCTCATCACACTCTAGGTGGGATATGTTGACAGGACTCTGCATTCTTAGAGTGTCTACAGTGAATTGTACCCCAGGGGGACTTCTTTTACATTAACTCTGGGGACATGGTTACAAATTGAACAGACAAACTCGTGTTTGCTTTAATTGTTGTTACATTGTTAGGTTGCTGAACTGTAGAGATTATTTGCAAGCATTTATTCACTTACTTCAACTTGCCTGGATTTGATTCACTTCAAACTAGAAATTGGTTGTGCAAGCAAGGGCGTCCCTAGAAGTTTTGTCACGCACATTAAATCATGTAAAATAAAGCAACTATTACCATTCATGAGGCTATGTTCAGTTTTATCTATGCAACTGCTACTGTGAAATGTTTTATTTGCCACTATCGACAACAGTTTAAGTCAGCACTGACTGTTTGTCAATAGAATGGATTATAGTTTTTGAGTGAACACGCCACCTGTCATCATTTCAAATTATATGCTTGAACAGAGGTTGATCATTGGTTGAGTTGTCACATCAACTGAGAAGGTAAACTGATGCCTTGTGCGCTGGGGCAAAATGATACGATATCGTTCCACTTCTCTGAATTGGAGAGAATTACTTTCACACCAGCTGGGAATCTAACATCTTTTCCTATTGGCAAACTAGGTCGCCTTTTTTTTCCCTCTTCATTTTGTCAGAAAATGCTATCACACCTGTTAAAAAAAAAACAAGCAACCCCTTTCAAACGATCCAGGTTTGACAGATATCCACCTTAGATGGTCCATGGCGGTCAGTACGGGTATGAAGTACAGTTGACCGGACATTGCTGAACGCACCCTGAATCTAACACCCCCTCCAATTGAGCCAGATTTGAAAGACAACTGAAGAGGAATCCACCTGAGGGGGGGTCAGTGTTTAGGTCTAACACTCAGACAGGACGATGCACCTGGACACCGGTGCGGCTAAGCAACAGACGTGGCATGTTCTTTGGCTGAAAAACCACTGAGGCGCGGCTCCGGGTTCGACGCCTCGGTAAATGGCACAACACACACACACACACACACGGGAAAACACACAGAGGAGCGAAGGGTCTGACCCTATCTGATTTATTACGGCTGATACGGTTGAACATGACGCTGGTCGAAAGATTGCTGGTCCGGTTAACATGGCAAACGCTCCCCTGGATTCAGTGGGCTATAATAAAGGGGGCCATCTGTTGTCGCTGGAGATGTGAGGCCTACGTGCCGTGTGCCAAGACAGGAGAGGCTGTAATTGCTGCTGTTTGCCGTATGCAAGACCCGCCGTCGCTCGTCATGGACGTGCTGGACGTAGTGTGTAAACAAGATGGGCCTGCTGCTGCTTTTCTTTCACCACGTAGAAGCCAACTCTGCCATATGTACTTCCTCGACACAAGAAAAATGGGTTCGACGGAATGGAAATATGTTACTCCGAGCTAAACATTTGAACATAATGTCAGAGAACTTAGTCAACCTGCTAATATTACCTGGCAAATATTTTATCTTAAAAAAAACTCCCAGTCCTTGGTGATGACAAGCATACCCATAACTTGATGCAGCCACCACTATGCTTGAAAATATGAAGAGTGTTACTCTGTTGTGTTGGATTTGCCCCAAACATAACACTTTGTATTCAGGACATAAAGTTAATTTCATTGCCAAATTTTTGGCAGTTTTAATTTAGTGCCTTATTGCAAACAGGATGCATGTTTTGGAATATTTATTATTCTGTATGGTCTTCCTTCTTTTCACTCTGTCATTTAGGTTAGTATTGTGGCGTAATTACATTGTTGTTGATCCATCCTCAGAGTTTAATGGCTGCGATAGGAGAAAACTCTGTTTTAAAGTCACCATTGGCCTCATGATGAAATACCTGAGTGGTTTCCTTTCTCTTAGGAAGGACGCCTGTATCTTTGCAGTGACTAGGTGCATTGATACAACATTCAAAGTGTAATTAATAACTTCACCATGCTTAAAGAGATAGTCAATGTCATTCTAAAAATGTATTTTACCCCATCTACCAATAAATGCCTTTCTTTATGAGGCATTGGAAAACCTCCCTGGCTTTGTGGTTGAATCTGTGTTTGAAATTCACTGCTCGACTGAGGGACCTTGCAGATAATTATGTGTGGGTTACAGTGCTGAGGTAGTCATTCAAAAGTCATGTTAAACACTATTATTGCTTGTTAAGCACATTTTTACTCCTGAACTTATATAAGCTTGCCATGATAGAGGTTGAATACTAATTGACTCAAGATATTTCAGCTTTTCATTTGTAAATGATTTGTAAACATTTCCAAAAACACAATTCCCCTTTCACATTATGGGGTGTTGTGTGTAGTCCAGTGACACCAATTCTCAATATAATACATTTTAAATTCTGGCTGTGACACAACAAAATGTGGAGAAGGTGTGAATACGTTCTGAAGGAACTGTACATCATCGACAAGATAGAGACCATGTGAGCAAGGGAGAGAAAGGGCAAGAGTGGGAAAGTGGGGAAAAAAAAGAGAGCGAGAGAGAGGGAAATGAGAGAGCGATGGAAGAGAGCAATGCAAAAGAAAGAGGAGAGCGACGACCGAGTATAAATAATTAGTGATTATAAGGAAAAAGAGGAGAGCGATGGAGACAGAATGTGTGTGTGAGAAATGGATTAGCCCGTCCTTCAGTAATTAAGTCTCCCAGCTCCTCAGTCTTAAGTCTCTCAACACGGCTAATTTACATTAGCCGCTTCACAGCCACATCCAGCAGAACCATTTAATTTGGCAGAATTTGTTTAGAATAATGAACCTTTCTTTGAAGCTTTACATTTGGCATTACGACATAGGTTGTTTCAGGTTAGGGAATAACTTGTCAGTTGGTATTGTTTCTGTCCATATACACCTGGTTGTTTTGTCAGGTATAGGGTGGATTTTTTTCAGGAAAGGTTGATTTATGCTACAATTGATTAATTATATTGATCAGATACTATAGTGGCCACTTTTCAATTAAAGAAATGTCTTCAAAAATGGAAGGCAGTCTGAAGAAGATCAGATGGGACCATTCTAGCCAATGAGAGTCCAGATGTGCCTGTTGTTCACATGCATAACGATTTCCACTAGTTATCACAGCCACAAAGTCAAAATTGGCTATCATAAATATTAATGAAAACAAACATGTGTTTTTTGGTCATATTTTAAGGTTAGCAATGTGGTTAGGGTTAGAATCAAAATTTAAGAAAATAAATTCTAGAAATAGGCAGGGTTTATGACTGTGGCTGTGGTAACTAGTGGAGACCAGGTACAAATCTGATATAAATTGTTTTTTTCTCAAAGTTTCTTGTATGTCACAGTGGGTCAGAAGTTTAGATACACTCAATTAGTATTTGGTGGCATTGTCTTTAAATTGTTTAACTTGGGTCAAACATTTCGGTTAGCATTCCACAAGCTTCCCACAATAAGTTGGGTGAATTTTGGCCCATACCTCCTGACGACAGAGCTGGTGTAACTGAGTCAGGTTTGTAGGCCTCCTTGCTCGCGCACACTTTTTAAATTCTGCCCACAAATTTTCCATAGGATTGAGGTCAGGGCTTTGCAATGGCCACTCCAATACCTTGACGTTGTTGTGCTTAAGCCATTTTGCCACAACTTTGGAGGTATGCTTGGGGTCATTGTCCATTTGGAAGACCCATTTGTGACCAAGCTTTAACTTCCTGACTGATATCTTGAGATGTTGCTTCAATATATCCACATCATTTTCCTCTCTCGTGGTGCCATCTATTTTGTGAAGTGCAGCAGCTCCTCTTGCAGCAAAGTACTCCCACAACATGATGCTGCCACCCCCGTGCTTCACGGTTGGGATGGTGTTCCTCGGCTTGCAAGCCTCCCCCTTTTTCCACCAAACATAACAATGGTCATTATGGCCAAACAGTTCTGTTTTTGTTTCATCAGACCAGAGGACATGTCTCCAAAAGTATGATCTTTGTCCCCATGTGCAGTTGCTTTTTTATGGCGGTTTTGGAGCAGTGGCTTCTTCCTTGCTCAGCGGCCTTTCAGGTTATGTCGATATAGGACTGGTTTTACTGTGGATATAGATGCTTTTGTACCTGTTTCCTCCAGCATCTTCACAAGGTCCTTTGCTGTTGTTCTGGGATTGATTTGCACTTTTCGCAACAAAGAACGTTCATCTCTAGGAGACAGAACGCGTCTCCTTCCAGAGCGGTATGACGGCTTGCGTGGTCCAGTGGTGTTTATACTTGCGTACTATTGTTTGTACAGATGAATGTGATACCTTCAGGCATTTGGAAATTGCTCCCAAGGATGAACCAGACTTGTGGAGGTCTACACATTTTTATCTGAGGTCTAGGCTGATTTCTTTTGATTTTCCCATGATGTCAAGCAAAGAGGCACTGAGTTTGGGGGTAGGCCATGAAATACATCCACAGGTACCCCTCCAATGATGACAAATTAGCCTATCAGGAGCTTCTAAAGCCATGACATAATTTTCTGGAATTTTCTAAGCTGTTTAAAGGCACAGTCAACTTAGCGTATGTAAACTTCTGACCCACTGGAATTGTGATACAGTGAATTATAAGTTAAATAATCTGTCTGTAAACAATTGTTGGAAAAATTACTTGTCATGCACAAAGTAATGTCCTAACCGACTTGCCGAAACTACAGTTTGTTAACAAGAAACTAGTGGAGTTGTTGAAAAACAAGTTTTAATGACTCCAAACTAAGTGCATGTAAACTTCCGACTTCAACTGTATATATATTTTAAATATATCTAAAAATAATTTTAAAAACGTTGACTTCCAAATGACACCACATTGTAGGAATGACCCAGCTATGCTTTCCCACCTTATTTACTAGCTAGGTAACTTACCATCTAACTGCAGGTAACATTACCCAGAGTAGCTAACGTTAATGTAAACCCCTGCGATTATTTTTGGTTTTGATAATGTTAGCGATCTACACACACACACCAATGACCTGTAAATCACCAGCAGTAGCTAGGTAGCTACAGTACATTTGGCCAACTAATTTTCCTCATCTCTCCTTCTTAGTAGCTTATTAATGCCCCCCTCTCACAAACTATGATAGCTAGTTAGATACAAGTATTTGACACACTGCCGATTTTTGCAGGTTTTCCTACTTACAAAGCATGTAGAGGTCTGTAATTTTTATCATAGGTACACTTCAACTGTGAGAGACGGAATCTAAAACAAAAATCCAGAAAATCACATTGTATGATTTTTAAGTAATTATTTTGCATTTTATTGCATGACATAAGTATTTGATACATCAGAAAAGCAGAACTTAATATTTGGTACAGAAACCTTTGTTTGCAATTACAGAGATCATATGTTTCCTGTAGTTCTTGACCAGGATTGCACACACTGCAGTAGGGATTTTGGCCCACTCCTCCATACAGACCTTCTCCAGATCCTCTAGGTTTCGGGGCTGTCGCTGGGCAATATGGACTTTCAGCTCCCTCCAAACATTTTCTATTGGGTTCAGGTCTGGAGACTGGCTAGGCCACTCCAGGACCTTGAGCTGCTTCTTACGGAGCCACTCCTTAGTTGCCCTGGCTGTGTGTTTTGGGTCGTTGTCATGCTGGAAGACCCAGCCACGACCCATCTTCAATGCTCTTACTGAGGGAAGGAGGTGGTTGGCCAAGATCTTGCGATACATGGCCCCATCCATCCTCCCCTCAATACGGTGTAGTCATCCTGTCCCCTTTGCAGAAAAGCATCCCCAAAGAATGTTGTTTCCACCTCCATGCTTCACGGTTGGGATGGTGTTCATGGGGTTGTACTCATCCTTCATCTTCCTCCAAACACGACGAGTGGAGTTTAGACCAAAAAGCTCTATTTTTGTCTCATCAGATCACATGACCTTCTCCCATTCCTCCTCTGGATCATCCAGATGGTCATTGGCAAACTTCAGATGGGCCTGGACATGCGCTGGCTTGAGCAGGGGGACCTTGTGTGCGCTGCAGGATTTTAATCCATGACGGTGTAGTGTGTTACTAATGGTTTTCTTTGAGACTGTGGTCCCAGCTCTCTTCAGGTCATTGACCAGGTCCTGCCGTGTAGTTCTGGGCTGATCCCTCACCTTCCTCGTGATCATTGATGCCCCACGGGGTGAGATCTTGCATGGAGTCCCAGACCGAGGGTGATTGACCGTCATCTTGAACTTCTTCCATTTTCTAATAATTGTGCCAACAGTTGTTGCCTTCTCACCAAGCTGCTTGCCTATTGTCCTGTAGCCCAACCCAGCCTTGTGCAGGTCTACAATTTTATCCCTGATGTCCTTACACAGCTCTCTGGTCTTGGCCATTGTGCAGAGGTTGGAGTCTTTGAGTGTGTGGACAGGTGTATTTTATACAGGTAACAATTTCAAACAGGTGTAGTTAATACAGGTAATGAGTGGAGAACAGGAGGGCTTCTTAAAGAAAAAGTAACAGGTCTGTGAGAGCTGGAATTCTTACTGGTTGGTAGGTGATCAAATACTTATGTCATGCAATAAAATGCAAATGAATTACTTAAAAATCATACAATGTGATTTTTTTTGAATTTTTGTTTTAGATTCCGTCTCTCACTGTTGAAGTGTACCTATGATAAAATGACAGACCTCTACATGCTTTGTAAGTAGGAAAACCTGCAAAATCGGCGGTGTATCAAATACTTGATCTCCCCACTGTAGCTAGCTTAGTTAACCCAGTTAACCGCAAGTTAGCTAGTTAGCAGATCAGTTAGCTATGCTTTCCCTCCGTGTAGCTAGCCAAAGATATTTAGAAATCCACTTCTGTTTGTGTTGTAACATTAGCTAGCTAGTTAGCTAGCATCTGCATTCTTGAGAAAGGTCTACATAAAATAATTGTTTCGACTTGGACAGATTACAAAATGTTTAGAAAATTATTCTGACAAAAATGTGTACTTACAGTCCCCACTCTCACCTGTACTCCACTTTTTGAAAGTTGTCAGTGTGCTGTGTGGCTTTTGTGTGGTCTTGAGAGGAGCAAATGGCGCGAATGGTTCAAAGTATTTTGTCCCTCTAGCACTTGCGCAGTAAAGTTGTCACAGAAGCAAATGGTTGTTAAAATATCTAATTCAAATTGCTATGATTTCATTTCTTAAATTGTGCACCCATAAGATTACAGGCTGTTTTCAGGCATATTCTTCCTGTGTCAGAACATTTTGACAACTTGACAGGGTAAATTTGTTGGAAAAAAATCCATATTTTGTGGATATTTCCATGAAGCCACCATCATTTTATCAATATAGGCTAGGCAATACATGATTCTTTTTGTATATTTCATGTTTTCAATGAGTACAGCAAGCTAGCGGTAAGGCTGATCTTTGGTAAAAATTTAGACCAAAATTAACTGACTATTTTTGGGCAAAATAGCAGCCATGACGGACGGACCAGATATCACCCATAATTTGAAGTCTATTGACTTAACGTGCTGAGTGAGATGTTCTCCAACCAGATATCAACTAATTGATATTTTTTCCATGCAATGTTTTAATTCTGGGATGATTTCACCAATGATAATGAGACTTCACTTTATCCTCTGTCTTAGCCTCAGAAATGACAAAGTGTGTTACACAGAACAAAGCCATTAGAGTCCCCTTCAAACCCGTATGCCTTTTTCATATTTTGTTCCTATGGGCTCAACAGTAATTAGCTCTTCTTTAGTTGATTGTTAAGCGGCTCGTTAGGAGAACCGATCTCGGATAATTATCATAGAGATTGACCTAGTATGTGAAGTCATCAGTGAAGCGCAGTTGACCCCATGGAGAGGGGGATATTGAGTTTCCCTCACTGTATAATAGATATAGAAATATAATGGGGGTTGGGTGAATTGGTTAAACTGTGCGTATGCCTGAAGCGTAAGAGCCTGGATGAAAGTAATACGGGACAAAAGTAACACGCCCATTTTCTCAGATAACACAGACGCTAGAATGGTGCACTGAAGTCAGCATGTCCCTAATGCGGAGGACAACCTCCCTTTAAAAAAAAGAGACCATGTTTTGCCAAGTTATCAACAAAAAGTGGTTTTGAGCAATGTAAGTTTAAAAAAGCACACATGACAAGGACAGCTGCAACACACCTGATTTTAAAAAATGTTTTGAAAATTTGACCCCTTTTTCTCCCCAATGATATTCAATTGTTGTAGTAGCTACTATCTTGTCTCATCACTACATCAGGGCTTCTTCTTCTGAACACGGCGCACATCCAACCCGGAAGCCAGCCGCACCAATGTGTCAGAGTAGCGCACACTGCGCCCGGCCTGCCACAGGAGTCGCTGGTGAGCAATGAGACAAGGACACCCCTACCGACCAAGCCCTCCCTAACCCGGATGACGCTAGGCCAATTGTGCGTCGCAGCCGGTTACGGCAGAGCCTGGGCACGAACTCAGGGACTCTGATGGCAAAGCTGGCGCTGCAGTACAGCGCCCTTAACCACTGCGCCACCCGGGAGGCCTGCAACACACCTGATTGATAGGCCTAAGCATGAATAGTAATAGAAAATCTCCCACTACATTTACATTAAAGTGAGATGATAAAAGGATAGTTAATATAGCAATTATGTGATCCAATTTTGTCCGATTGAATATTGTAAGGCAAAATATAGTGCTTGCGCAACATTACGATGTTGGCGTATGGTTCATTTTCATGAATGTAGAACCTATAGCATTCATTATTCAAATCAACAAAAACATGAAATTAGAACTGATAGTACATTTGTTGAAAGTAACAACCATTACAAACCAGAAACATGAGTAAGACTGATAAGACTGATATTGTGCACTTCTCGCCACGTCTTCTGTCCCAGGGCTGTGTTACTGCGCCCACGCCGGCAGGTACAAAAGTAACGTTGTGGTCAATGTTCCCTCTAAGCTGCACACGTGCCCACTCAAAAGTAATATCAGCCTATACAGAGAAGCACGAGATTGAATTTCACTCAACTTTCTAGAGTTTTCCCCATATCGTTTCCCTTTACTGTGGGAATTGTGATTAAATCAACGCAATATTAGCGGCCACGTGTGCACATTTGTTCATATCCTTTGCTCGTTAGAGAGTTATTAGCCCAGTTATAGATAATTTGTAGTTGGCAATGGGGGAGTGATTGCTTCCTACAAGGGTACAAAACGTGTGCATTTCTCTGTCATGTCTTTACTTATCATTAAACTGAAGATTAGTCTTTAGCAAATGGCTCTCTGTAGTTATTATTACGTGATTAAACTGATTAATCATGTAACTGTAATTAACTAGGAAGTCGGGGCACCAAGGAAAATATTGAGATTACAAAGTTAGAATTTTCGTAATGTAACTTTTTCAGATATTTTCATATCTGATCAATAGTCTTCTGGTTAATGAATTCTTCTTTACCTCACGTTAGTCTCATTCCAAAAGTCGTAAATTGTTGGTTATCTGCATTTACCCAGTCTTCACTATGAGTCATCCATACATCAGTTGTCTTAAAATAATTTATTTACTAACTAAGTAATTCACAGAAATGCATTAACAAACAGTAGATAGTTACAAGGAAATGATAACGGATAAACCGGCATCGCGGCTTGGTGTACAAAAGGGAAGTGGGGGTCGAATGAGAAGACAACACACAGTTTATAATTATAACAATTGAAATGCTAATCCTTTGCACATGAACTCTCACTCATTCGGGAACAACTGCAATCAATATATATATTTACGCTCAGTGTGTCGTCGGGGTCTCTGTTGAAAAGTTTGTTTCTGTTGGAGAGTTTGTCCGCCCTCTCTGTCGTGGTTAGAGTGGATAGTTCAGAGTGACATTCATTCATGTCGTCATGGATAGATGTTTCGGCAGTTGTCGGTCTTCGTGTTCAATGATACTGAATTCCTAGCTGCAGACTAGTAATTAATATCAAAGACTTGTTCTTATTCTGTCGGTATCAATAGTCTAAGAGTTTAACCACGTGGGATGGTTAAAAGATTCAGCAGTCTGGTTTCAAACCTTGGCCCTCTCGTTATTGAGGTAAGCTGGTCTGCAACCTTAGTCCTCCTGTAATTGAGAGCAACATGGTCTGTTGAGAAATTCTCAAGGTGGGGGTTATATTTGGAATTGCAGAAAAGGGCCTGTTCCAGGATGCCCGACCATAACTGTGCTCATGGGCGGTCCTCTGATTTAGTTCAACTCAAAAGAGAATTGGAGTTTCCTTCATTAAACAGTCCAAAATCACATTACACAATTTTACAAACAGTATCATCCTCACTCATTCATCTTATACAACAATTAGATGTAAACCTCATAACTGAGGCTATTATATGAAACAGCGTTATGGTAATGTGGCCGTATTGCCTCCCATGAGTTTCACAAAATTGTACCAAACGGACCAGTCCGTAGCTGGATTATTCACCGATCTTTTATACCTTCTCCGGAACATAAATGTTGTTCGGACCTCTACTCTCTCTCTATACTGTGGCCATGAGGAGATAATTTCCTCCAGGAATTTACGACATCTCTCTGACCACAGCAGCCTGGGTGTAGGAGACAGGGAGAGGGGGGTGGGACTTGCTGTACCCAAAGAGGGCAACGTCAGGGCACTAGCCATCTTTGAAAAGCGAGTCAGGTAAAGAGATTCTTTTTTTTAAGGGGCAGTGTTGTATTTTAGACAGGCTTAAATAATCTAAGTAGCCAATAGGCAGAAGGTTGCATAATTTGTCTGATTCTCTAATAATGGTATGGGAATAATAATGCATTTTATTTTGTAAAGGGGTTTCTTGCATCAAACAACAAACATTTTCAGTCACCTCCTTGTCTGAAGGACAAATGGATAAACAGGTTAATGTCAAGGCTTGCATGTTTTTTTTCATAAGTCTCATTGAATGTAGCCCTAAATTGAACACCACATATTGGCTGCTACTGTAGGCTGAATGATAGAATAGCTATTTCCATGTTAAAATGTTCTGGGATATTTTATCCATTGTTTTTGATGATAGGCCACTCTGTTAGGCCTACTTGACCACAGTAGCCCACAGTAGACCACTGTTAAAACTGTAACTTAAAGCAGAAAAAAAATGTAAGCGATCATTGGTTGCGGTAGTTCTGTTCTTGGTCTATTTAATTTAAAATAATTTACCCTAGAAATGAAATTACATTTGTTAATGGTAGAGGACATATATAAGTTGTTTGTCATAAAATATGGTGTCTCTAGATCTATTGATCTCTGAGTAGTTTGGAAAAAAATCTAAGTGTCACTTTCATCCCGGTTCTCCCCTATGTGTGTGTGTGTGTGGGCGGGCGGGTGAGGTGATTTTACTTCAATTCGCAAGAGGCTTAATGTATCTGTGTAGCCATAATGCACCCAAAAAAATCCATACCTTTTACAGCCCTTCTTCTCCCTGAGTGCTGCCTGCTCCGAAGCACCTCTCACTCACACAACTCTCCATCAAGTGATTGGGTCTTTCTCACAGGCTATAAGTGAAGACCGACACATAGGAGACTCAACTGTGCCCATCCATATCCATATTGGAAGAACTGTCCACATTTACTTTTCGACAGTCAACAAGATGAGTAGGCCTAATGAACAGTGAAAGCACTAGCCTATGTCAATCTACTATCCCCCATAGTACAAAAGTTGACATATTCTGTGCGAAAAATAATTATTCCAAACTTAGTCTGGGACAGTTGTGGGATGCGATAGATCCCAAATGAATACAACCACTAGTATCAAACATATTTTTTACGCAATGAGGTTGGCGCAACAGATCGGAACGATTAGCTTAAAATGTTGATCAATTGTTAGGCTATTTCTTCACATTATAAACACAGCAATTCGCACACATAAGTAGGCATATAACCGCGAATGTTTCATTTGAGGGATCTTTTTTTTTAACGCACATTTTCAAAAGTGACCACAAATGCGATTATGCATGTCATTATTTTCATAATGTGGTGCATAAGGTGCATTTTTATGGTGAAAATGATTTTCCCCAAAATTGGAACTCACGTGCTGCTTATGTACAGTTTAATTCGGAAGTTTACATACACCTTAGCCAAATACATTTAAACTCAGTTTTTCACAATTCCTGACATTTAATCAGAGTAAAAATTCCCTGTCTTAGGTCAGTTAGGATCACCACTTTATTTTAAGAATGTGAAATGTCAGACTAATAGTTGAGAGAATGATTTATTTCAGCTTTTATTTCTTTCATCACATTCCCAGTGGGCCAGAAGTTTACATACACTCAATTAGTATTTGGTAGCAGTGCCTTTAAATACTTTAACTTGGGTCAAACATTTCGGGAAGCTTTCCACAAGCTTCCTACAATATGTTGGGTGAATGTTGGCCCATTCCTCCTGACAGAGCGGGTGTAGCTGAGTCAGGTTTGTAGGCCTCTTTACTCGCACACGCTTTTTCAGTTCTGCCCACAAATTTTCCATAGGATTGAGGTCAGGGCTTTGTGATGGCCACTCCAATACCTTGACCTTGTTGTGCTTAAGCCATTTTGCCACAACTTTGGAAGTATGCTTGGGGTCATTGTCCATTTGGAAGAGCCATTTGCAACCAAGCTTTAACTTCCTGACTGATGTCTTGAGATGTGGATGTATTGAAGCAACATCATTTTCCTCTCTTGTGGTGCCATCTATTTTGTGAAGTGCACCAGTCCCTCCTGCAGCAAAGCACACCCACAACATGATGCTACCACCCCCGTGCATCACATTTGGGTTCGTGTTCCTCGGCTTGCAAGCATCCCCCTTTTTCCTCAACATAACGATGGTCATTATGGCCAAACAGTTCTGTTTTTGTCTCATCAGACCAGAGAACATTTCTCCAAAAAGTACGATCTTTGTCCCCATTTGCAGTTGCAAACCGTAGTCTGGCTTTTTTATGCCGGTTTTGGAACAGTGGCTTCTTCCTTGCTGAGCGGCCTTTCAGGTTATGTCGATATAATACTGGTTTTACTGTGGATATAGATACTTTTGTACCTGTTTTCTATAGCATCTTCACAAGGTCCTTTGCTGTTGTTCTGGGATTGATTTGCACTTTTTGCACCAAAGTACATTCATCTCTAGGAGACAGAAAGCGTCTCTTTCCAGAGCAGTATGACGGCTGCCTGGTCCCATGGTGTTTATACTTGCGTACAATTGTTTGTACAGATGAATGTGATACCTTCAGGTGTTTGGAAATTGCTCCCAATGATGAACCAGACTTGTGGAGATCTACAGTATTTTTCTGAGGTCTTGGCTGATTTTGTTTTGATTTTCCCATGATGTCAAGCTAAGAGGCACTGGGTTTGAAGGTAGGCCTTGAAATACATACACAGGTACACCTTCAATTGACTCAAATGATGTCAATTAGCCTATCAGAAGCTTCTAAAGCAATGACATCATTTTCAGGATTTTTCCAAGTTGTTTAAAGGCACAGTCAACTTTGTGTATGTAAACTTCTTACCTACTGGAATTGTGATACAGTGAATTATAAGTGAAATAATATGTCTGTAAACAATTGTTGGAAAATTACCTGTGTCATGCACAAAGTAGATGTCCTAACTGACTTTCCAAAACTATAGTTGGTTAAGAAGAAATTTGTGGAGTGGTTGAAAAATGAGTTTTAATGACTCCAACCTAAGTGTATGTAAACTTCCGACTTCAACTGTATTCCATTTAGGCTCTACAGCCCTTGTAAAGCTGATTAATGTGCTTAATTTGAAGAAGTTATTTGTCCACTTTAGTTGTGATACGAACCTTATCAAAACATATAGACCTATAGGCTAAGCTACATGAGGTGTGCAACTATGATTAGAAAAAGTTTTTAAAAAACGCATTGTTGCTTGTCTTACACTGGACATCATTCACAAGTGATCGGCTAATGTTGTCACCCATCTGACTATTCTAAATAAAATGAAATATTTTTTATTTTGAATGGAACGTTACCATGCACCTGTCTCGAAACAAACATGTCATATCTGCGCTTAAGCAGTGAATGGAGGACGTTTTCCCCCGTGGTTAATTTTCATGCCAGCCAGGTAGGCTATACTCCTGTTGTAAAGATAAGCAATGTGCTTAATATTTGCTTAATATTAGGAAATTTTAGAAACCGATATAGTAGGCCAAGCCTATAGAAAGCTGATGGGATCCTCCTCTCCTGTTTTCTCGCACATTGCATAGCCTATAGAAATGTTGCACAACGTGAGCTCATGGGCTCTCATGAAGTGTTTGATTAGATTTTTTTTGAACACATTTGCATTGATGTCAGAGGGATTGGGGGGACAATAGAGTGATGAGTACCAGGCAGTTAGCAAGTTTGGTAGGCGACTAATGACCATCAGCGGCGTCAGAGCTTGGAGAAGCCTAATTACCGTGACTAAACAGTCAAATTTGACTGCCTTCATGACTCGTAACTGCCGGTGTGGCGGTAATACGGTCACTGCAACAGACCTAGTCCTGGCACACCTAAAACAGTTGTCAAGGGAAGCCAGTTTTGATTTGCCTTCAGACCAATCACATCAAAAACCGAACATAATTTACAGGAAAAAATTGTTGCATCTCGTTGTGTCGTTGTCCTCCAAGGGATAGCTAGCTAAAATCATCCCTTTCCTAAATTAGCCATGGATGTAGGTAGGGATTTGGACTTGCGGTTTTAATTAATTCCCCGCACTGGCCAATGATTATAACGGGGATTCTGATCCAACAATACATTGTGCCCCTGAGAGGATGGAAGTTCAATATGTAGCTAGATGTATTAGGCACATTTTAACTAGGTGGCCTGGCGCATCATTGCCCCTGAAAGGAAGTTAGGCTAGCGAGCAAGCATTTTAGCCAGGTAGCCTAGGACAATTTAAAACTAAAAGCCAAACACAAACACACACACACAAATCAGTTCTATGTCCCAGTCCCTGCCACTGAATAACATCCCCACAGCATGATGCTGCCAACACCATGCTTCACCGTAGAGATGGTGCCAGGTTTCTTCCAGACGTGACCCTTGGCATTCAGGCCGAAGAGTTCAATCTTGATTTCATCAGACCAGAGAGTCTTGTTTCTCATGGTTTGACAGTCCTTTAGGTGCCTTTTGGCAAACTCCAAGCGGGCTGTCATGTGGCGTCTGCCTGGCCACTCTACCATAAAGGCCTGATGGTTGTCCTTCTGGAAGGTTCTCCCATCTCCACAGAGGAACTATGGAGCTCTGTCAAAGTGACTCAGGTTCTTTGTCACCTCTCTGACCAAGGCCCTTCTCCCCAGATTGCCCAGTTTGGCCGGGCGGCCAGCTCGAGGAAGAGTTTTGGTTGTTCCAAAATTCTTCCATTTAAGAATGATGGAGGCCACTGTGTTCTTGAGAACCTTCAATGCTGCAGAAATGTTTTGGTATCCTTCCTCAGATCTGTGCCTTGACACAATCCTGGCTCAGAACTCTACGGACGATTCCTTTGACCTCATGGCTTAGTTTTTGCCCTGACATGCACTGTCAACTGTGGGACCTTTATATAGACAGGTATGTGCCTTTCCATATCATGTCTAATCAATTATTTTTACCACAAGTGGACTCCAATCAAGTTGTAGAAACATCTAAAGGATGGTCAATGGAAACAGGATGTACCTGAGCTCAATTTCGAGTCTCATAGCAAAGGGTCTGAATACTTATGTAAATAATTTTATTTGTGTTTTTATATGATTTATCAAAAATGTCCATAAACCTGTTTTCGCTTTGTCATTATGTGTAGATTGATGAGGAAATCTTACCCAAACACCGCTACTGTACAGGACTACATTACAATGACTCTATTTCTCTGTAGTGTATTAAAACAGTCATACAGTGGCGGGAAAAGTATCTAGTCAGCCACCAATTTTGCAAGTTCTCCCACTTAAAAATATGAGAGAGGCCTGTAATTTTCATCATAGGTACACTTCAACTATGACAGACAAAATTAGAAGAAAAAAATCCAGAAAATCACATTGTAGGATTTGTAATTAATTTATTAGCAAATTATGGTGGAAAATACGTTTTTGGTCAACTACAAACAAGCAAGATTTCTGGCTCTCACAGACCTGTAACAACTTCTTTAAGAGGCTCCTCTGTCCTCCACTCGTTACCTGTATTAATGGCACGTGTTTGAACTTGTTATCAGTATAAAAGACACCTGTCCACAACCTCAAACAGTCACACTCCAAACTCCACTATGGCCAAGACCAAAGAGCTGTCAAATGACATCAGAAACAAAATTGTAGACCTGCACCAGGCTGGGAAGACTGAATCTGCAATGGGTAAGCAGCTTGGTTTGAAGTCCTCAACTGCGGGAGCAATTATTAGGAAATGGAAGACATACAAGACCACTGATAATCTCCCTCGATCTAGGGCTCCACACAAGATCTCACCCCGTGGGGTCAAAATTATCACAAGAATGGTGAGCAAAAATCACAGAATCACACCTAGTGAATGACCTGCAGAGAGCTGGGACCAAAGTCACAAAGCCTACCATCAGTAACACACTACGCCGCCAGGGACTCAAATCCTGCAGTGCCAGACGTGTCGCCCTGCTTAAGCCAGTACATGTCCAGGCCCGTCTGAAGTTTGCTAGAGAGCATTTGGATGATCCAGAAGAAGATTGGGAGAATGTCATCTGGTCAGATGAAACCAAAATATAACTTTTTGGTAAAAACTCAACTCGTCGTGTTTGGAGGATAAAGAATGCTGAGTTGCATCCAAAGAACACCATACCTACAGTGAAGCATGGGGGTGGAAACATCATGCTTTGGGGCTGTTTTTCTGCAAAGGGACCAGGAAGACTGTTCCATGTAAAGGAAAGAATGAATGGGGCCATGTATCGTGAGATTTTAAGTGAAAACCTCCTTCCATCAGCAAGGGCATTGAAGATGAAACGTGTCTGGGTCTTTCAGCATGACAATGATACCAAACACACCGCCCGGGCAACGAAGGAGTGGATTCGTAAGAAGCATTTCAAGGTCCTGGAGTGGCCTAGCCAGTCTCTAGATCTCAACCCCATAGAAAATCTTTGGAGGGAGTTGAAAGTCCGTGTTGCCCAGCAATAGCCCCAAAACATCACTGCTCTAGAGGAGATCTGCATGGAGGAATGGGCCAAAATACCAGCAACAGTGTGTGAAAACCTTGTGAAGACTTACAGAAAACGTTTGACCTCTGTCATTGCCAACAAATTGTATATAACAAAGTATTGAAAAACTTTTGTTATTGACCAAATACTTATTTTCCACCATAATTTGCAAATAAATTAATAAAAAATCCTACAATGTGATTTTCTGGATTTTTTCTCTCATTGTCTGTATGTATGATGCTGTACTGTTGTTATAAGTGATATTACAAAGGCAGGAATTTAGTTGGATGCTGTACTGTCGTTATAAGTGATATTACAAATGCAGGAATTTAGTTGAATGCTGTACTGTCGTTATAAGTGATATTACAAAGGCAGGGAGGGTAAATGAGTGATGACTCAGCAGCAGATAAGAGAAAAAAGGCATCAGTCATGCAGCTGTATTGGTAGGTAATGAGAGGTACATGATACATTTTGAGAATATTGTGAAATAGGACGTGTTATCGCAAGTTCAAGGAAGTGTACCTATGATGAAAATTACAGGCCTGTCTCATCTTTTTAAGTGGGAGAACATGCACAATTGGTGGCTGACTAAATACTTTTTTGCCCCACTGTATATATGTCTGATACATTCTCTCTTCTATGTCTCTTCTTCTTCAGTGGTGTACATGTGCTGCTCATGGGACACTTTCCGGATGCTGATGGTACAGTTTTGGAGGGAGGGCTTGCCCCCGGAGGACTATGCTTTCTTCTTCATCGACCTGTTCGGCCACAGCCTGAGGAAGCGACCCGCTAGGCCCTGGTACAGAGGAGACGCAGACGACCATGCCGCTAAGAAGGCCTTCAGGGTGAGAGGGGGATGACAGAGGGATGGATGAGGGAGGTCTGTAGGAACGAAGGAGGGGTAGATTGAGTAGGGGGTATAGGAGATGGATTTAATGGGATTTAGTGGGGACTGCATCTTTGGGTCTGAGAAAAGCGCTTTATTCGGATGTATTACTGTCATTACACTGCAGTTATGAGTGGGATTTGACTGGTATGAAGGAGGGATGAGAGAATTGTTTCATTTTTGATTTAACTCCACTTTTGCCAGATAGCCTAATAAAGAGGAATGTAGGGGGTATATCACGAGTAGGGGAAAGAGGAGAGGAATTTAGTTGGATGCTGTACTGTCGTTATAAGTGATATTACAAAGGCAGGGAGGGTAAATGAGTGATGACTCAGCAGCAGATAAGAGAAAAAAGACATCAGTCATGCAGCTGTATTGGTAGGTAATGAGAGGTACATGATACATTTTGAGAATATTGTGAAATAGGACGTTTTATTGCAAGTTCAAGGAAATAGCACTAACCAATTGAAAAATTGGAGAGTGGTTGGCTAAACATGCATCTTTTTCCTGCAATATATGTACCTTTTTCAAGAGAGAAATGGATGAGAGACGAAGGAATGAGGAAAAGGAATGACTGAGGAACAAAGGACTATGGCAAAAATGTAACCAAACATATCCAGATGTAGCATATCTCCCATTACACTGTCAGATAGAGTAACACTGAGTGAGGAATATAGGGTGTTAAGCATTCAGAAGACTTGTCTTGATGACAGTACCCAGACAGCAAGACTATTATCCAGTCCACATCTACAATGTTACAGCCAGTTATAACTTGGTATTACGGTCAATTAACCCAAGCTACTCCATTTTCCCGGCACACTAAACCATTTGACAAAACAAACTTGCACAGTGAATTGAAGTTATGTTTGTCTCTCTGGCGGTCAGTTTAAATAGATGCAAGCTGCACCACACTACTGGGGGAAAAAACGTGCATCTCAAGGGGGAAGGCCAGCTTTGTACAGCTCTGTCAGCATGTTTTCTCACCCTAAATAGCCATGTACTGCAGTCTGTACTGTAAATCAAATATTTTTCACACCTTCAGAAGTAAAGTCCAGAGCTTCGTTAGCATACTTACTGTGTAGTACACGCTTACAAAAGGTGCTATCTGGAACCTAAAAGTGTTCTTCAGCTGTCCCCATAGGATAACCCTTTGAAGAACCCTTTTTGGTTCTAGGTAGAAACCTTTTGGCTTTAGCTGGAACCAAAAAGAGCTCTAACTGGAACCAAAAAGGGTTCTCCTATGGGGACAGCCGAATAACCTTTTGGAACCCTTTTTCTAAGAGTGTACAGCATAACGTTTGGTAGGATTGTTAGATTTTTGCAGAATGCATGCTCTGAACATTATCGCCACATTCCTAAATTACAGCCATGTTTTTACTCACAAGTTCGTGGGAGATCGGGCCTATCGTCTTAAAAGTGTTATATGTAGCACAGAGCCCATTTGTCATACATTCCTAATTATTACATCAATAGAATATATCTCACGTCCTGAGCATTATAGATTGCCTAAATGTATACAGTCATGTTAAATGACTAATTACTTGGTCTATGGACAGTATGTACAGTTCAGCGGGTAATCTTCAGAAAGTGCATCGGCGATGTTATACCCACAGCAATGATTAAAACATTCCCAAACCAGAAACCGTGGATTAATGGCAGCATTTGCATGAAACTGAAAGTGTGAACCACTGCTTTTAACCAGGGCAAGGTGACCGGAAACATGACCGAATACAAACAGTGTAGCTATTCCCTCCGCAAGGCAATCAAACAAGCTAAGTGTCTGTATAGAGACAAAGTAGAGTCGCAATTCAACGGCTCCGACACGAGGTATGTGGTAGGGTCTACAGTCAATCACGGATTACAAAAAGAAAATCAGCCCCGTCGCGGACCAGGATGTCTTGCTCCCAGACAGACTAAATCACTTCTTTGCTCGCTTTGAGGACAATACAGTGCCACTGACACGGCCCGCTACCAAAACCTGCGGACTCTCCTTCACTGCAGCCGACGTGAGTAAAACATTTAAACGTGTTAACCCTCGCTAGGCTGCAGGCCCAGACGGCATCCCCAGCCGCGTCCTCAGAGCATGCGCAGACCAGCTGGCTGGTGTGTTTACGGACATGTTCAATCAATCCTTATCCCAGTCTGCTGTTCCCACATGCTTCAAGAGGGCCACCATTGTTCCTGTTCCCAAGAAAGCTAAGGTAACTGAGCTAAACGACTACCGACCCGTAGCACTCACTTCCGTCATCATGAAGTGCTTTGAGAGACTAGTCAAGTACCATATCACCTCCACCCTACCTGACACCCTAGACCCACTCCAATTTGCTTACCGCCCCAATAGGTCCACAGACGACGCAATCGCAACCACACTGCCCTAACCCATCTGGACAAGAGGAATACCTATGTGAGAATGCTGTTCATCGACTACAGCTCAGCAATTAACACCATATTACCCTCCAAACTCTGGGTCTCGACCCCGGCCTGTGCAACTGGGTACTGGACTCCCTGACGGGTCGCCCCCAGGTGGTGAGGGCAGGTAACATCTCCACCCCGCTGATCCTCAACACTGGGGCCCCACAAGGGTGCGTTCTGAGCCCTCTCCTGTACTCCCTGTTCACCCACGACTGTGTGGCCATTTACGCTTCCAACTCAATCATCAAGTTTGTGGACGACACTACAGTGGTAGGCTTGATTACCAACAACGACGAGATGGCCTACAGGGAGGAAGTGAGGGCCCTCGGAGTGTGGTGTCAGGAAAATAACCTCACACTCAACGTCAACAAAACAAATGAGATGATTGTGGACTTCAGGAAACAGCAGAGGGAGCACCCCCCTATCCACATCGACGGGACAGTAGTGGAGAGGGTAGTAAGTTTTAAGTTCCTCGGTGTACACATCACAGACAAACTGAATTGGTCCACCCGCACAGACAGCGTTGTGAAGAAGGCGCAGCAGTATATGTATATACTCTACTCTCTATCATCTACTGCATCTTGCCATCTTTATGTAATACATGTATCACTAGCCACTTTAAACTATGCCACTTTTATGTTTACATACTCTACATTACTCATCTCATATGTATATACAGTGAATTGCGAAAGTATTCGGCCCCCTTGAACTTTGCGACCTTTTGCCACATTTCAGGCTTCAAACATAAAGATATAAAACTGTATTTTTTTGTGAAGAATCAACAACAAGTGGGACACAATCATGAAGTGGAATGACATTTATTGGACATGTCAAACTATTTTAACAAATCAAAAACTGAAAAATTGGGCGTACAAAATTATTCAGCCCCCTTAAGTTAATATTTTGTAGCGCCACCTTTTGCTGCGATTACAGCTGTCAGTCGCTTGGGGTATGTCTATCAGTTTTGCACATCGAGAGACTGAACATTTTTCCCATTCCTCCTTGCAAAACAGCTCGAGCTCAGTGAGGTTGGATGGAGAGCATTTGTGAACAGCAGTTTTCAGTTCTTTCCACAGATTCTCGATTGGATTCAGGTCTGGACATTGACTTGGCCATTCTAACACCTGGATATGTTTATTTTTGAACCATTCCATTGTAGATTTTGCTTTATGTTTTGGATCATTGTCTTGTTGGAAGACAAATCTCCGTCCCAGTCTCAGGTCTTTTGCAGACTCCATCAGGTTTTATTCCAGAATGGTCCTGTATTTGGCTCCATCCATCTTCCCATCAATTTTAACAATCTTCTCTGTCCCTGCTGAAGAAAAGCAGGCCCAAACCATGATGCTGCCACCACCATGTTTGACAGTGGGGATGGTGTGTTCAGGGTGATGAGCTGTGTTGCTTTTACGCCAAACATAACGTTTTGCATTGTTGCCAAAAAGTTCAATTTTGGTTTCATCTGACCAGAGCACCTTCTTCCACATTTTTGGTGTGTCTCCCAGGTGGCTTGTGGCAAACTTTAAACAACACTTTTTATGGATATCTTTAAGAAATGGCTTTCTTCTTGCCACTCTTCCATAAAGGCCAGATTTGTGCAATATACGACTGATTGTTGTCCTATGGACAGAGTCTCCCACCTCAGCTGTAGATCTCTGCAGTTCATCCAGAGTGATCATGGGCCTCTTGGCTGCATCTCTGATCAGTCTTCTCCTTGTATGAGCTGAAAGTTTAGAGGGACGGCCAGGTCTTGGTAGATTTGCAGTGGTCTGATACTCCTTCCATTTCAATATTATCGCTTGCACAGTGCTCCTTGGGATGTTTAAAGCTTGGGAAATCTTTTTGTATCCAAATCCGGCTTTAAACTTCTTCACAACAGTATCTCGGACCTGCCTGGTGTGTTCCTTGTTCGTCATGATGCTCTCTGCGCTTTTAACGGACCTCTGAGACTATCACAGTGCAGGTGCATTTATACGGAGACTTGATTACACACAGGTGGATTGTATTTATCATCATTAGTCATTTAGGTCAACATTGGATCATTCAGAGATCCTCACTGAACTTCTGGAGAGAGTTTGCTGCACTGAAAGTAAAGGGGCTGAATAATTTTGCACGCCCAATTTTTCAGTTTTTGATTTGTTAAAAAAGTTTGAAATATCCAATAAATGTCGTTCCACTTGTTGTTGATTCTTCACAAAAAAATACAGTTTTATATCTTTGTTTGAAACCTGAAATGTGGCAAAAGGTTGCAAAGTTCAAGGGGGCCGAATACTTTCGCAAGGCACTGTACTGTACTCGATACCATCTACTGCATCTTGCCTATGTCGTTCTGTACCATCTCTCATTCATATATCTTTATGTGCATATTCTTTATCCCTTTACACTTGTGTGTATAAGGTCGTAGTTGTGGAATTGTTAGGTTAGATTACTCGTTGGTTATTACTGCATTGTCGGAACTAGAAGCACAAGCATTTCGCTATACTCGAATTAACATCTGCTAACCGTGTGTATGTCATAAATACAATTTAATTTGATTTCCATCTACAATAAGAAGAGTGAACAAGAAAAATGAATAAAAATAGATTGGAAAATGTAAAGAAGGCAGCATATCACAAAGATGTAGTGAATGCTTTGAACATGTAAAAATACAGGAAAAAAGAGAAAAGGATGATGAGTCGGAGGTAGGGAAGGGAAACAAAGGGTTTGGTCCAATATCCACACTAGCATACCACTTAACCTCCTAGACTAGTGTCTAAGCCTCTAGACGGCGATACGTACTAACTTATGGAATTGTTTTACGATGGTAATTTGCCTACCCAGACTCCTTGCTCTGGCTAAACGCTATGCCACACCCACAGACGTTAGTTTCTTTTCCTCGATAACTTCCTAACGATTTCTAGATTGAAAACACATTCTCGTCCCAAAAAACGATGGGTTGGGCCAACTATATTGATTTGTGGACAGGTCGAAACACACATGAAACATTTATGGACATTTAGCTAGCTTGCTCTTGCTAGCTAATTTGTCCTGGAAAATAAACATTTGGTTATTATTTTACCTGAAATGCATATAGTCCTTTTTTGTTGTTGCTGGATCTTTGTTGAATTTTGACCCATGTCGAGTCATACATACAATGTTCTAGTTTGTTTTTCTCCTTGTTCATTCTTCTTTTTTTGTTCATTCAAAATGTTCTTTGGATTTTTACAATTTAAAAAATATATCTGTCAGCAGCAATGAAAGAAGTTCATAGGATGTCAGGAAGGACAAAAGATCAGTTGGATAACAAAACAGGCCCTCTATCGTGTAGGAACTACCTTCCTTTATGTGCCATCATGAGACAAATACAACATTTGGAGTGAATCTGACTATGGTTCACAAAGAGAAAATTATTTTGAGAATTAGCATTACGTATGCAAAGAATGAGTTGCTAATAGTTTCCTTGTTTTTCAAGATGGCAATACCAAATTCAGTGTGGTTTTTGAAGTATTTGTAGCATATCTTAGCATATGTACTAATATGCATCTACTAGAATAGTGTGGCCATCAACGTTATTTTTACTTAGGGACAATTGTGATGAGTTCAAAGATCATATTTGGAGTGAATCTGACTTTTAGTCCATGAGAAGATTTTTACATAATCAAAAGAGAATTGTTAATAGTTTCCTTATTTTTAAAGATATCAATGCCAAACATGGTTCATCATGGTAATGTCTTTGACGATCCAAAAAAGTTGATTTACAAAGGAGTGGATTTACAAAGGATTTAAATGGACATGTAAAATCTGATTTCCTGATTTATCAATAACTCAGCTATCTCTTAACCAATCTCATCAAACTAAGTTAAGAGATTTACCATGGTCATACATACTGAATTTGGTGTTATTTCAAAGATTTTCAAAAAGTTCCAAGATGGAGGAAAGTCTGTCCTGATGGACCTTATTTGTTATTGCGTTTTTCTGACTGGTTGTCATTCATTTTTCTTGACAGAGTGTGAAGATCCTGACCTACAAAGAGCCACAGAACCCAGAGTACCTGGAGTTTGTGTCCAACCTGAAGACGGACGCATTGAACATGTTCAACTTCACCGTAGAAGACTCGCTGGTAAGTGGGGATGGCTGATTGGTTGCTTGACTGGTTTGTTGGTTGATTGACAGGCATTGGGAGGTCAGAATAGAAAGCAGGCAGAAATAAGTCAGTAAGAGTGGTAGAGACAAAAAAATCGAGGACGTCTCTCTTACTCAACAGGATGAACACTCAAGAAAATCCAACTTTGAAAAGCATTGTACCTATTTCAGACCCACAGGCAGAATGAAATAGACAAAAAGTATTCATTATTTTTTTATTATTTTTATTTCACCTTTATTTAACCAGGTAGACTAGTTGAGAACAAGTTCTCATTTGCAACTGCGACCTGGCCAAGATAAAGCAAAGCAGTTTGACACATACAACAACACAGAGTTACACATGGAATAAACAAACATACAGTCAATAATACGGTAGAAAAAGTCTATATACAGTGTGTGCAAATGAGGTAGGATAAGAGAGGTAAGGCAATAAATAGGACGTTGCGGCGAAGTAATTACATTATAGCAATTAAACACTGGAATGGTAGAATGTACAGAAGATGAATGTGCAAGTAGAGATACTGGGGTGAAAAGGAGCACGATAGATAAATAAATAGAGGAGGCTATTTTGTAAATGACATCGGCGAAGTCGAGGATCGGTAGGATGGTCAGTTTTACGAGGGTATGTTTGGCAACATGAGTGAAGGATGCTTTGTTGCTGAATAGTAAACTGCCTACTTCTCAGGACCAGATGCTAGAATATGCATATAATTGACAGCTTAGGATAGAAAACTCTAAAGTTTCAAAAACTGTAAAAATATTGTCTGTGAGTATAACAGAAATGATATTGAAGGCAAAATCCTGAGAAAAATCGAATCAGGAAGTGACTCTTATTTTGAAACCTCTGTCTTTCTAGGCATCCCTATTGCCCATTGAAAGGGATATCAACCAGATTCCTTTTTTTATTTATTTATTTTTTTAACCCCT
Organism: Oncorhynchus keta; assembly: GCF_023373465.1. Taxonomy (NCBI): domain Eukaryota; kingdom Metazoa; phylum Chordata; class Actinopteri; order Salmoniformes; family Salmonidae; genus Oncorhynchus; species Oncorhynchus keta. The sequence goes on from NC_068439.1 coordinate 34,888,849, forward strand.
TTTTCTCCCCAATTTCATGGTATCCAATTGTTGTAGTAGCTACTATCTTGTCTCATCGCTACAACTCCCGTACGGGCTCGGGAGAGACGAAGGTTGAAAGTCATGCGTCCTCCGATACACAACCCAACCAGCCGCACTGTGGCTTAACACAGCGCACATCCAACCCGGAAGCCAGCCGCACCAATGTGCCGGAGGAAACACTGTGTACCTGGCAACCTTGGTTAGAGCGCACTGCGCCCGTCCCGCCACAGGAGTCGCTGGTGCGCGATGAGACAAGGACATCCCTACCAACCAAGCCCTCCCTAACCCGGACGACGCTAGGCCAATTGTGCGTCGCCCCACGGACCTCCCGGTCGTGGCCGGTTACGACAGAGTCTGGGCGTGAACCCAGAGTCTCTGATGGCACAACTGGCGCTGCAGTACAGCTCCCTTAACCACTGCCACCCGGGAGGCCCCAGATTCTTTTTCTATGGCTTCCCTAAGGTGTCTACAGCCTTTAGACGTAGTTTCAGGCCTTTATTTTGAAGAATGAGCGTAAACGCGCTGTTGTGACTGCTATTTCCAGTGAATTTCTCAACATAACATGACCAACAAAAGGAGGTATTTTCTGTATAAAAGTCATCTTTATGGAACAAAAGGAACATTTGCTGTCTAACTGGGAGTTTCGTCAGTGAAAACATCCAAAGATCCTCAAAGGTAAACGGCTAATTGGATTGCTTTTCTGATTTTCGTGACCAAGCTTCCTGCTGCTAGCTGGACATAATGCTATGCTAGGCTATCGCTAAACGTTCACAAACGCTTGTCTTGCTTTGGCTGTAAAGCATAATTTCAAAATCTGAGATGACAGGGTGATTAACAAAAGACTACGCTGTGTTTCACTATATTTCACTTGTGATTTCATGAATATGAATATTTTCTAATAATATATTTTGACCGTTGCGCTATGCTAATTAGTGTAGTTGATGACAATTCTCCCAGATACGGGATGGGTAGTTGCAAGAGGTTTTAAGAGCCGTTGGAGGCCATGGAAGGAGAGTTGAAGCTCATCTGGAGGTTAGTTAACACAGTGTATTAAGAAGGGCCAGAGATATACAGAATGGTGTTGTCTGCGTAGAGGTGGATCAAAGAATCACCATCAGCAAGAGCGACATCATTGATGTATACAGAGAAGAGAGTCGACCCGAGGATTGAACCCTGTGGCACACCCATAGAGACTGCCAGGGATGCCCAACCCCCTTTTGTAGGCCCGCTGACCAATAAAAAAAATCAAACCAAAGAATATTTTGGAACTCAGTCCTGGCCTCAACTTACTGTTGAGAGCTATAACAATATAATACAATAAAAGGTTAGAATAATAAAAGGTGCAATTTAAAAATTTGGTTGTGCATCAGCAGTCACTCAATTATCCCATGTCAGCAAATTATTTTTTAGATTGATACGGTAGTCTAGCGGCCAGCTATCTAAACGTGTAGTAATCATGGTCAAATCCCCAACCGGGGTTGGGCCAATTGATCATCAGTTATCATATTAAAAACAGCAAAATCTTTCCCTCAGCCGCATGGCAAAATGTGTAGAATTACAGGAAATGAATTTAACATTTTTTGTTTTAGTCTTCGCTGTCATGAAAGGGATCGCTAAAATGTTTTGCTCGCAAGGTGTGTAACTGGCTCACTGTTACCGATGTGGGCCCAAACTGTACCACCTCTACCTGCCTTCACAATGCATGACATTTCAAAGGCTGCTGGGACCAAGAGAGGACATCCAAGAGGCTGTAGAATTTTCATGATTTCCCCTCAGTGCTAATGGATCTCATGGTAAAAAAAACGTAGATAGGTTTATTCTTCACCAATGCAGATGTGCTGCAATGGGATGTGTGCAACACTAGTTCTTAAATGGTATTTGAATCGCAACCGTAGATATGGAATATTGTCATTTGATGCACCATTTTCAATGATTGAATAATGTCCTATGAGGAGTGGACGGAAAATTGTACGATATACTGCTATAGTAATTCCTCATTGTCCCCACTACAGATCCTTGGGTTGTCCCATTCCATCAACAGGGTTTACTGGATAAATGTTGCTTGTATGAGTTATTCAGGGCAGAGCATGCCAGTTAAGCTTCTAGTGACATAAATGGGGTGGTTAAGACTCTGGCCCCTCGTATATCAAAAAACACCTTCACAATTTCCGCTACCCTCTCTTTTCTCCTCTCCCAATCTTTCTCTTTATTTAGATAGTTTTTCTCTCTCTGTCTCTCTGTCTCTCTCTCTCTCTCTCTCTCTCTCTCGTGTTGTAATTATTTATATAAAGGTGAAGATTGGAGTCTATGCTTTGAATCTACACCCTTAGAAAAAACAAAATGTTTTTGGGGGTTAAACCCTTTGAAGAAGCCTTTTTGTGTAGAGAATTAACATTCTGGTGTTTTGCCTTCTGGCTCTGGCTGGATTTGCTAGTATAGAATTACCTTAATTACCAGTATGCAATTATCAAACTGGTATAAGTATAGTATAGGTGTTGCATTTAAATTCCACTATTTTAAAGTCCGTCAGTGATCGCTGTGGGACATCTAGAAATGGTAATTTCCTTGCACTTGGTTTGCACAATCCCTAAGTATGAATGTCAAGTAAAATGACAACTTAATTAGACTGTTGTCTGGCAACAGATTTAGATGTTCCACTTAAATGCTAAATTCTGCATGTTGGGACATGCAGTTCTGGTAACCATTGCTATAATAAATGGTTAGCTATGCATTCATAAAAAATAAAAAATGTTATTTTTGGCTATGCTAATATAGTATAGGTTATAGAACCGATAACAAGCTCACAATGTGATATACTGTACAGAAGCATCTTGCAGAAATTAAAATAGGCTGAATGCCAGTGGCTTACTGCTCTTTCTGTCTCTGAGAATCCTGGTGTTGAAACATACAGTAGTAGCATTCATGAATCTCATGCGTCACCCTGTTTTCTAAGTGGATTATTGGGCTTGCTCGAGTGTATATTTTCCACACAAACCTGGCTTTCGATGGATGAAGTTATGTCACAGGTCTCTTTACACTGCAAACAGGGATTTATCTGTCAAATAGAGCATATTGAGTTACATATCTCCCCTTGGAAAGATTTTGGGGATCTTTTTGTTGTGTGGCATCATGTTGTTTATGGAAAATAACAAACTGTTGCTTTATAGCCACTGCTGGGTTCAATGTCAGTGAGCTAAGGTTGTTGGAAAGTCTCTCACAGACTCTCATAAGCATGGTGGAGCTGACCTAAATTCGAGTGATAGGGCTGTGTGTCACACTCCAGTGTCTCTAGTCTCAGCCCAATCAATGGCCCCTCAGTTAGGAAGCTAGCGAGCTGGTCACTAATTAGCACAGCGGCAGTCCAGGAAAGGTAGAAAGTTACGCTTCCCCTCTCATTTGACACTTAGGAAAACTTGATGATCTCCTAATTTCCATAGCAACACAGATCCAATGTAGAAATGGCAGCCATTATTGCACAGTATACTTGAGCAGCCCTGCTTATTACACCAGGAGACGGGCTAAAGTTCAGGCTAAACATCTGTGTGGATTTGACAGCTCGTGAAAGCAGTTCCATGCATCTTTATTGCATTTGTGTGGTAGACATAGTAAGTTTCACCTAAATACACAAATGAAAATGTCTCTATGAACATTTAGTAAATTACACAGTTTGTGCAAGACATTAAATGTGTGAAACCATGTCAAGGTATATAAATGATGTTATTATGTTTGAGTTGTGGGTGGTAATAGAGTGAGGTGTAGGGGGAGTGTGGGTGTAGAGAGCTGCCTGGCTAAAATTCAGGGCTTTCCTCTGTAAGAGAGCTTAATTTGGTACTCAACGTCCCTAGGTGGTGCCTTCTAAAGTGCTGAACGAGCGATGTGGAGGGCAGGCGCTCCACCTTTATTAGAGCCAACAAGGGATGGAGTGTGGGGAATGTTGTTCGCTCAGGGGCCAGCTCATGTACCTGTGTCTGTCTGTGTCTGCCTGCCTGTTAAAGGTCCAATGCAGCAATTTTTATCTCAATATCAAATCCTTTCTGGATACAGTTAAGTACCTAACTGTGATTGTTTTCAATTAAAATGGTAAAAATAATAACTTCTTAGCAAGAGCAATTTCTCAAGCAAGAATTTTACTAGGACTGTCTGGGAGTGGCCTGCAAACTAGCTGTTATTGGCAGAGCAGAGAGGTTTGGAACTCTTTCTTATTGGTCTATTTCCCAATTTACAGTGATGTCACCAGACAGGCCAAAACTCCATCCCACCAAACAGCTCCTACACTAAAAGGGCATTATCATAATTTTCACAATTTCACAGTATTATTCCAACTTCATAGTGTGGAAGAATATATAAAGCACAGAGAAATCACGTTTTTGACTGCACTGGGCCTTTAAGCCACATTTATGGTTGAAAGGTGGCGTCCTGGTGAGTCACAGACGCAATTCTGTGCGACTCCACTGTGGCCAACACCTACTTAATTTTGTCTGCTTTGCCGTCACATCGGTCTGCGACTCACCAGGACGAAACTTGCCTTTTTGAACAGAAATTTGGCTTTTGTCTGTCTGTCCGCCCATTAGTCCGTCCGTCTGTCCTTCTTTCTGTCTTTTGCCAGTGAACAGCTCTCTCCACACACCAAGCTTTATTTTTCTCTCTTCTATGTGTCTGTACTGGGCTTGAATCAGTCCACCTGGCCACTGTTTTTGACATAGTAAGTCTTTCAGCCGCCCAACACTTTAAATGCCCATATTGGAAGTTTATTTCTCTCACCCCTACAACTACTTCTGCATGCTTTGGAGATTCATTATAGACTCATAGTTTCATTATTAAACTCCTTCATATCTTCATCTCTTGTTACCTGTGGGCAACAACGACAGCATCTGTCAAAATACCTAACACGGCATGAGTCACTAATATCCAATCACTACTGTACTTACTGATAATACACACTGAATCCCACAACTTGTACAGAGTAAAATATCAATTTAAATAGAAACAGACAGAGAAGAGAACTGGCTAAATACGCATAATGTTTGTTTATATTAAGCTTATGTTTGATTAATGTATGAAGGAATAGTTGGTTGGATGGGTGGGTGTATAGTTTGTCGGCAATGTTTCAGCTAACATTGCTTGGATTTGAAGGTTTGCTGGTGGATGGGTGGGAGGATGGATGGCTGGACGACAGGTAGCCTAGTGGTTAGAGCGTTGGACTGGTAACCAGCAGGTAGTCTAGTGGTTAGAGCGTTGGACTAGTAACCAGCAGGTAGCCTAGTGGTTAGAGCGTTGGACTGGTAACCAGCAGGTAGCCTAGTGGTTAGAGCGTTGGACTAGTAACCAGCAGGTAGCCTAGTGGTTAGAGCGTTGGACTAGTAACCAGCAGGTAGCCTAGTGGTTAGAGCGTTGGACTAGTAACCAGCAGGTAGCCTAGTGGTTAGAGCGTTGGACTAGTAACCAGCAGGTAGCCTAGTGGTTAGAGCGTTGGACTGGTAACCAGCAGGTAGCCTAGTGGTTAGAGCGTTGGACTAGTAATCAGCAGGTAGCCTAGTGGTTAGAGCGTTGGACTGGTAACCAGCAGGTAGCCTAGTGGTTAGAGCGTTGGACTAGTAACCAGCAGGTAGCCTAGTGGTTAGAGCGTTGGACTAGTAACCAGCAGGTAGCCTAGTGGTTAGAGCGTTAGACTAGTAACCAGCAGGTAGCCTAGTGGTTAGAGCGTTGGACTGGTAACCAGCAGGTAGCCTAGTGGTTAGAGCGTTGGACTAGTAATCAGCAGGTAGCCTAGTGGTTAGTGTTGGACTGGTAACCAGCAGGTAGCCTAGTGGTTAGAGCGTTGGACTAGTAACCAGCAGGTAGCCTAGTGGTTAGAGCGTTGGACTAGTAACCGAAAGGTTGCAAGATCAAATCCCTGAGCTGACAAAGTAAAAATCTGTCATTCTGCTCCTGTACACTGTTCCTAGGCTGACATTGTAAATAAGAATTTGTTCTTAACTGACTTGCCTAGTTAAATAAAGGTAGAATAAATGGACATACAGTCAAGTCCAGAATTATTGGCACCCTTGATGAAGATGAACAAAAAGACTGAGTAAAATAAATAATACAAATATTGAGAGATATATTGTATCCTCCCAAAACATTTTTATTTTAAACTAATACAATTGCTCAGAGAAAGATCCCGGGACTCTTCTTGAGGTCAATGGCATCATGAACCTTACCCAGTACCTGGACATTTTAGCCAAAAACCTGTTTGCCTCGGCCAGAGGGCTGAACATTGTAGGCAAGTGGATCTTCCAGCAAGACAATAACACATACAAATCCACAAAGAAATGGTTAATTGGCCTGAAAAAAAAAACATTTTGCAATGGGCATGTCAGTCTCCCGACTTGATCTGAAAAGATTGTGGAGGAATGGTCTAAGATCCCTCCCAAAGTGTTGCAGTCTTATAAAACATTTTAGAAAAAGTCTCAGTGCCGTTGTCATCGCAAGGTGAGGGATTGAAAGGTATTGAAAACAGGGGTGCCAATACCCCTATCTTTTTAAGATAAAGAATTATTACTTGTTAAACAAAATCTCTTTCATCTTTTATCAAGGGTGCCAATAATTCTGGACCTGACTGTAGATGGCTTGAATTATGATTCAGTGAAAGAGACGAAGCTACTCCGAGGATATTCCAGTGGACTGTGCCATTTACAGCATCGTCAAGGTTCATTTACAGGGCTTCTCCAGCTGTCCCAAGTCCGCAGTGGGAGGTTAGACATATTTCTAACCACAGGGGAATAGGCTCTATTTCTCCATGTCTGAGTGATGTGGAGATATGGCCAGTTTTGGCACAAGTGTAAATCCAAGGTCCTAGTCTGGGCTCTAACTCAAACAAATACAGGTTTTTACTTTTGGGCCTGTGTTAGGCATTCTATAATAGTTCATATTTATAGTTACACAGTTGCATTCGGGGCCAGTAAATAATCCCTATGTCAGCGTGAACTCTTTCAAGGGCTATTCAAGACACACAGTCGTGCTTACAAACACTGAGTAACATACAGGCTTGACTCTGGCTCACACACACACACCCTTACACGCACAAACAAACACACTTGTTATGGATACTCTCAGACGTGAGATGTGTGTCTGAGAGAGGTAGAGGACTAAAAAGTGAATGACAAGATAGACAGGTGGAAAAGTAACAATAAACAGATGAAGAGGAGAGAACAACAGATGGTATGAGAGTGGATATAACAAGATTTAATGACTGTCCTCCTCCCTCCATCTTTCTAGACGAACCTGATAGCAGGAGGCTTCTATGACGGGGTAATGCTTTACTCTCAGGCCCTGAACGAGACCATGGCCGAGGGAGGGGGCCGGCCGCGAGGGGACATCGTCACCAAGAGGATGTGGAACCGCACGTACCATGGTGAGTCAATGCAGATACACACACACACAAACAATGCCGGTATCAATACAATATTCCCAAACTTATTTTGCAGTAGTGCCATACCATCCATTTGAAATGATATGGTTGTTTTTGGTAAGATCACTATTTAGCTCACTTCAAGGCCTGTGCGTTGGACAGAAAATGTCACCCATCATCTGTACACTTTTGGGGGAAAAAAGGTGCTATCTAGAACCTGAAGAGTTCTACCTGGAACCAAAAAGGGTTCTCCTATGGGGACAGCCGAAGAACCCTTTTGGAGTGTACATGTAGCTTACACAATGAGATGGATACCACAATATGCTGTACAAAATATTACAATAACAATCCCACATAAAAAATACTATGGTATAAATACTATAGTATTCACTGTAGTGTTTTTGAGAACTTTACTGTAGTATTCACTGTAGTATTCACTGTAGTATACTGTAGCATTTATAGTTAACTATAGTATGAATAATGTAGTAAAATAAAACTGTAGTATATACTATATTATAAACTGGGTGATTTGAGTCCTGAATGCTGATTGGCTGACAGCCTTGTTATATAATGGCAATAAAGCACTTCGGGGGTTTGTGGTATATGGCCAATATACAACGGCTAAGGGCTGTATCCAGGCACTCCGCATTGGCCATACACCACACCCACTCAGGCCTTATTGCTTAAGTAATTAATGTAGTGTTTTTGCAGATTGTAGTATACTGCAGACTGTAGTATATAACGTAGTTTTTGCAGGCTAGTATACTGTAGTGTTTGCAGACATGAATCTATTATTTACCATAGTGTTAATGTCTTTGACTGGAGTCGTTCTCCTTTTATTTTATTTAACTAGGCAAGTCAGTTAAGAACAAATTCTTATTTACAATGACAGCCTAGGAACAGTTGGTTATCTGCCTTGTTCAGGGGTAGAACAACACATTTTTACCTTGGGGATTCGATCTAGCAACCTTTCGGTTACTGGCCCTACTCTCTAACCACTAGGCTACCTGCTTCCCCAAATTCCTCCTTGAGGAATTAGTTTTATTATTATATTATTATTGAACCTTTATTTAACTAGGCAAGTCAGTTAAGAACACATTCACAATGATGGCCAACCAAAAGGCAAAAGGCCTCCTGTGGAGACGGAGGCTGGGATTAAACATTTAAAATAAAATAAAAATATAGGACAAAACACACATTACGACAAGAGACACTACAACACTACATAAAGAGAGAACTAAGACAACACAGCATGGCAGCAACACATAACACAGCATGGTAGCAAACATAATGGAGAAATAATAAAATAGCACATTTTCCATAACCTGTCAATCAAATCAATCAAAATCCAATAAAATTGAATGTTATTGGGTCACATGATTCGTAGAAAACAAGTGTAGACTAACAGTGAAATGCTTTACCTATGGGCCCTTCCCAACAACACAGAGAAAAAGAGAAATAATATCACAAGGAATAAATAGACAAGGAATAACTTGGCTATGTACACGGGGTACCAGTACCGAGTTGACGTGCAGGCTGCGAGGTCATTGAGGTAGATGCAGAATTTACAGTGCCGTCAAAGTATTCACACCCCTTGACTTTTTCCACATTGTGTTGCGTTATAGCAGACTTTTTTTTAAAGTCACTGGCCTACTCACAATACCCCATAATGTCAAAGTGGAATGATATTATTAGAAATGTTTAAACATTTATAAAAAATGAAAAGCAGAAATGTCTTGAGTCAATAAGTATTCAACCCCTTTGTTATGGCAAGTCGAAATAATTCCAGAAGTAAAACGTTTGCTTAACCATTTGCATGCTCACTCTGCAATAATAGTGTTTAACATAATTATTTTATAACTACCTCATCTCTTGTACGCCACACATACAATTATCTTTAAGGTCCCTCAGTCGAGCAGTGAATTTCAAACATTGATTCAGCTACAATGACCAGGGAGGTTTTCCAATGCCTTGCAAAGGATGGCACCTATTGGTAGATGGGTAAAAGAAAAAGCAGAAATATTCCAAAACATGCATTCTGTTTTCAACAAGGCACTAAAATAATACAGCAGATGTAATTCATTTTTTGTCCTGAATACAAAGTGCTCTGTGTTGTATTAGATTTGCATCCCTAACATTACTGAGTACCACTCTCCATATTTTCAAGAATAGTGGTGGCTGCATCATGTTATGGGTATGCTTGTAATCGTTAATAACTGAGTTTTTACGAATAAAAAGTTAATGTCACAGGCAAAACCCTATAAGAAAAACTGGTTCAGTCTGCTTTCCACCAGACACTGGGTGATGAATTCACCTTTCAGCAGGACAATAACCTAAAATACAAGGCCAACTCTACACTGGAGTTCCTTACCAAGAAGACAGGGAATGTTCGTGAGTGGCCGAGTTACAGTTTTAACTTAAATCTACTTTAAAATCTGTGTCGGTGTCTAATAATGATCAACAACCAATTTGACGAAGCTTGAAGAATTTTGAAAGGAATAATGGGTAAATGTTGCACAATCTGTTCCCTGAAAGTGGCAGCTCTAGCCTTTATTACAGTGCGAATGGTACCTGTATTTTGTGGCTTCTGGTTGGGATATGTACATATCAAGGTTTCCCTTAGGAAAATGTGGCACCGGACAGCATTACCGGGAAGATTTAAAGTAGGGTGTCCACCCACTGTGCTCAAAATGACAGAAATAACATTTAAATTATGGTAATGCATCTTAACAGAACATGCAACTAATGTAATGAAGCAGTCAATAAAAAGTCATTTTCAAACATTTGCCAAAATGCAATTCACAGGAAAACACCCGTTCTAAACAGCACACCTGATGTCGGTTCCATATGTGACAGATGAAAATCTCTTCTAGAAACTTAGAAAGAGGGGTAATCTAAAAATTCAACAACTAGGATGGATTGCTAATACGACTAGGATTGTGCCTTTGGCTTCATGGAAAACTAAATAAAGTTGATATGAAAATCAATAGAACAGAAGAGAGAAAGCATAGCGGATCCAATAGGGAAGTAAACGGAAATCAATTTGCCAAAATGATATTATTACTCCTGTCTTTACAGAAATAAATAAAATAATTCAAAATACTTCACCAGAAAGCATGACTTAGCCACAGAGGAAATGAGGATCATAAGCTTTTTAAAAAAAAAATATCTGTGGATTGTTTCAAATCCCAAGCTTTGTTGGAAGCCCGCAATTTGGGCAGTGTGCGTGACGATAGGCCTAGCTGATTACTGAGTGCTGGCTGTCAGTGAAAAGCATCTAAAATATGTGTGAAGATAATGTGTCTTGAGTATAATTGTAAATGTTGAGACAAGAAGGGAGGGATGTGTGGCGAAGATACAGTGCATCTCAAAAGTATTCAGACCCCTTGACTTTTTTAATGTTTTCTTACGTTACAGCCTTACTCTAAAATATATATATTTTTTTTATCCCTCATAAATCTACACACAATACCCCATAATGACAAAGCAAAAACTAGGTTTCAGAAATTTTAGCTAAAGTATAAAAAAATGGAAATATCACATTTACATAAGTATTCAGAACCTTTACTCAGTACTTTGTTGAAGTACCTTTGACAGCAATTACTGCCTCGAGTTTTCTTGGGTATGACACTATAATCTTGGTGCACCTGTAATTGGGGAGTTCCTCCCATTCTTCTCTGCAGATCCTCTCAAGCTCTGTCAGGTTGGATTTGGAGCATCGCTGCACAGCTATTATCGGTCTTTCCAGAGATGTCCGATAGGGTTCAAGTCTGGGCTCTGGCTGGGCCACTCAAAGACATTCAGAGACTTGTCCCGAAGCCACTCATGCGTTGTCTTGGCTATGTGCTTATGATCATTGTCCTGTTGGAAGGTGAACCTTCGCCTCAGTCTGAGGTCCTGTGTGCTCTGGAGCAGGTTTTATAATATAATAATAATATATGCCATTTAGCTGACGCTTTTATCCAAAGCGACTTACAGTCATGTGTGCATACATTCTACGTATGGGTGGTCCCGGGAATCGAACCCACTACCCTGGCGTTACAAGCGCCAAGCGCCATGCTCTACCAACTGAGCCACATCAAGGATCTCTCTGTACTTTCGATCCTTACTAGCCTCCCAGTCCCTGCCGCTGAAAAACATCCCCACAGCACGATGCTGCCACCACCATGCTTCACCTTAGAGATGGTGCCAGGTTTCCTCCAGACATGACGCTTAGCATTCAGACTAAAGAGTTCAATCTTCTTTTCATCAGACCAGAGAATCTTGTTTTTCATGGTCTGACAGTCCTTTAGGTGCCCTCTGTAAAACTCCAAGCGGGCTGTCATGTGCCTTTTACTGAGGAGTGGCTTCCGTCTGGCAACTCTACCATAAAGACCTGATTGGTGGAGTGCTGAAGAGATGGTTGTCCTGTTGGAAGGTTCTCCCACCTCCACAGAGGAACTCTGGAGCTCTGTCAGAGTGACTATCAGGTTCTTTGTCAACTTCCTGACCTAGGCCCTTCTCCCCTGACTGCTCAGTTTGGCCAAGCGGTCATCTCTAGGAAGGTGGTTCCAAACTTATTCCATTTATGAATGACGGAGGTCACTGTGTTCATGAGAACCTCCAATCTTTTTTGGTACCCTTCCCCAGATCTGTGCCTCGACACAATCCTGGCTCTGAGGTCTATGGACAATTCCTGAGACCTCATGGTTTGGTTTTTGCTCTGACATGCACTGTCAACCGTGGGACCTTTATATAGACAGGTGTGTGCCTTTCTAAATCATGTCCAATCAATTTTGAGTATCATAGCAAAGGGTATGAATACCAATGTAAATAAGATATATCCGTTTTTTATTTGTAATACGTTTGCTAAAAAATCTAAAAACCTGTTTTCGCTTTGTCATTATGGGGTATTGTGTGTAGATTGATGAGGATTTTTATTTATTTAATCCATTTTAGAATAAGCCAAAATGTGGAAAAAGTAAAGGGGTTTTAATACTTTCCAAATGCTCTGTATAGGCAAATCTCTCTCCAGAATGTCTCAGCTGTCCCCCGCCAATTCTTGCGCATTCATTGTTCCATTGTGTGAATTATTTTCCCATTGTTTTTTGTTTTCAATCAATTCCCCATTACATATGTCACCAGTAGTCAATGTACCCTTAATCCCTGTCATTCGGTTACATCAATTTCTGTTAATGCATGTATTAATCACAGTCATTTACTGTTCTCATTCTCGGAGTGGAAACGTTACAACCTGCTACCCTTGTGAGAAACAAGTTTTGAATTATTTCATAACCAACATATATGAGATTTCTACATTTTTTTCCGTTGTCTTTTGTTTGGAGTGCACCATATGAGCATGTGTCTGGTTTCTTCTTCCTGATAATGTTTAGTAACTTAGAAATGTAGGAAAGTGTTGTTGTTTTTTTTTACATCCATTACGAATGATAATATTTTAACCCTATAAGTCCCTCACAGTAAGCTATTTGAAAAATCTTTCCAACAATCTCCACCTCGATAATCACCAATCACTAGAGTGAAAGAGACATGGATGTTAAAGGCCTAGTGCTGCATTTGGCCTATAGGCTATGAGTTCCATGCACTCATTTGTTTAGCTGCCAATGGATCACGATGTATCAATGTGTCCATATGGCAGAGACAGAAATGCATACGTGAAAATCATAACTGGCATGCCGAATGGTAGAAATGGCAGGCAGGTATTCTAGCGGTTAAGAGCGTTGGGCCAGTAACCAAAAGTTTGCTGGCTTGAATCCACGAGCTGACTAGGTGAAAAATCTGTCCACGTGCCCTTGAGCAAGGCACTTATTGCTCCTGTAAGTCGATCTGGATAAGAGCATCTGCTAAATGATGTAAATGTAGGATGAATTGTAAGCTTGAAAGTCTTTATAAAATAATTGCCTCCACGTCCATGGTCAGATTTTGCCTAAAAGCTACTTTGAAGTAAGATAATAATATTCAGGGTTCAAATAATGGATTATGTTTTCAAAATGCATACTGCCTCCAGCTCACATTGTAAAGTGGTCGGTGACACACTGATAGCTTGTTGCCTGCGCTTAATTGGTGAATGGGAGACGTGCTTCAATTACCAGTTGAGAAATAAAAATAGCAGTTATTTTTTCTTGTGCCCCAAAAGTTTAACATGCGATTGCATTTAGAGTTGTTGCATATTGAATTGGCTTTGAAAAGCACATGTTTTACTACAGTAGAAATCCAGTTCAAAATAGTCTCTGTATACAGTACTGTCACGTTGGTATGAAGGGTCAGGAGACAGGCGCAGGAATGCGTAATAGTTTTTTAAAATTAAGCCCAAATTACGGCGTTTCATGTAAAGGCACGGGGACGGGCCAGTTGCCGCTGCTGAAGTTGCGGCGGCGTCAGATGGACCATTTGTAGCTGCTGAAGTTGCATCGTCGGACTGACCCGTTGTGGCAACTTTGGACGGGCCAGTTGCAGCTGCTGAAGTTACATTGTTTAAAAAATAAAAATATTAAGCCCAAATGACGGCGTGCCGTGTAAAGGCACGGTGACGAAAACAAAATAAACACTACACAAAACAAAAGAGCGAGGAGTACCTTGAATAAATAAAACACGCGCGCAATGATTAACACACGGGACGAGACCCGTAATCATCTGCGCAATCCACAATGGCACGAAAGCCCAAAACAAACAGCACAGGTACTCACATGACCAACGGACATAGTAAAAATGATCGACAAGACCATGGTGAACAAAGGGCACATATAAACAAATACAATCAGTGGGAATAGGGGCCAGGTGTGCGTAATGAAAGTTCTGAAGGGATCCGTGACAAGTACGCATGTAATAGTTATGTTGGATAAATTAGATAGGCCTTCATGATGACTAATGACAATACACACATGCCAATTTCATTCCACAGAATTATGCAAACTAACCTACAGACCAATTAGCAAATCTATTAACATTGACTGGTATTTCCATCAATGAATAAACAGCATTATTTTGCAACAGGATTTTCTTCTCCCTGTCATTTTGGTCGGCAACAATTTTAATTATCGGCTTTTTTCCCCCTTCAATTACCAGTTAACGGAAACCCTGGTATGTATGGTCACTGTGGGGATGACGTTGTCGATGCACTGATGTGGTAAATTGCTCAATGTTATCTGATCAATACCAGAACATATTCCAGTCTGTGCTAGCGAAACAGTCATGTAGCTTAGCATGCACTTCATCGGACCACTTCCGTATTGAAGGGCGTGCGTCACTGGTACTTCCTGTTTTCAGTTTTGGCTTGTAAGCAGGAATCAGGAGGATATAGTTATGGTCAGATTTGCCACATGGAGGGTGAGGGAGAGCCTTGTATGCGCTTCTGTGGGTGGAGTAAAGGTGACCTAGAGTTTTGTTGCACAGGTGGTACAGCTGGTAAGAAATAGGTCAAATTGATTTCAGTTTCCCTGTGTTAAAATCCCTGGCCACGAGAAGTTGCTGCTCTAGATGTGCATTTTCTTCTATGCTTATGGCTCGGTAAGTGCGGTCTTAGTGCCAGCATCAGTTTGTGGTGGTAAATAGATAGCTACAAAAAATAGTATAGTCTGCAGCTTATCATGAGGTATTCTAACTCGGCAAGCAAAAACGTGAGACTTCTTTTAACATTCGAGAGCACCAGCTGTTGTTAACAAAGAGACACACCCCTCCCTCGTTCATCTTACCCAAGGGTGCCGTCCGGACTTGATGATGCATGGAAAAACCAGCGAGATGTAAATTAGGAGCCCGTCAGAAGCCCGTAAAATGGCTGCTATCCACTGCGGCGCCATTTTCATTGGTAGGTTGGATTGAGGTCTAAACAGATAGTCCAGGGCTTCTGTTCTTTTCTATAACCTGTCGGGAAGGTAATACAGTATATGATCTCTACTTGGCATGTTCAGTAGGTTTCTCACTTATGGGTGGCAGAAATTGGGATAGAGGGGAATGGGCAGGGTATATGCAAATTGTATACTGTAGTATTTTCTACAGTTAAAAAAGTGTCATATTTTTGCGGAATGTCGTGTTTTTGCGGGCATTACTGTAGTATTTACTACAGTGTTTTTTTTTTTCAGATAGTACTGTAGTATTTTCTATAAACTGTAGTATTTTTCATGTGGGTAGCGACCTGGACTGTAATTGGGTACATTTTCTAAATAGACTAATCCAGTTACCTAGGCATTATCTGTGTGGAAAAAAATCTAATGACACACTTCAAAGTGCATAAAATCTGATAAAATAATTGAAAGTGGTGCAGTAATTGGAGGCCTGCAGTGACCACACACTGTCAGGGCTTTCAAACGTTGAAATGTTAGTATACGTCTCACAGTCAGTCTTTGTATCAAAGCACTACTTCACTCTGCACCCTGCACAGCATGGAATACAACCCCTTGCCATTCCCTGTCTCCATAACAACAGTCTAACCCCCACACACCCCGACTACCCATCCCCCACCCCACCTCTAAAACTGATTACGCTGATGACTGTAGAGCACACATAAGCTCCTCTCGCTGTCCCCAATAAGCACTAACCAGCCAATCAAAGGGTCAAAAGGCAATTTAAGCATTTATAGAACGTTCAATATCAAAGATGTCAGTGCAGGCACACACACACACACACACAGAATGTATAATCACCTGTATTTGTGAAGAGTTGACCGATGAAGGGAGAATATTGAACTAATGCATTCATGTGTGTGCTGGCGACTAACTGAATCTCAACTTGTAGAACAAATCATCAGGGCCGGCCCTAGAGTTTGAGGCCCTAAGTGACGTTTTATCCCTCCAGGATACTGCAATTCTGTGATCGCACGTCAACAATTTCCTACATATTATGCAAGGGATGACACCTTCATTATAGTTTCAAAACCCACATTTATTGAAATGTGTTTTTTCCCTCCCAAGAAGTTTCCTTTCATTTGAACGTTTGTTTATTAAATCCTTTGTTGCTGTTGTAATAAATTCATTTTTTTCATCATATTTTAAGTAACTTGTAGAAAATACACTTTATGACACTGTCAAGATGCATTATGACTATACTGTGTCACCCTTGTCAGCCCCTTTCAGAAAATGTTAAAAACAAAAAAATATACTGTTGACAGGTAGGCTATGGTGTAATGGAATGTTTTGTGGGTTTCGACACTCCTATGTAGGTGTCATAACCAGCCATAAAATACCTACCGTGGTATGTCATGTGGGGTTTCGACACTCTTATGTAGGTGTCATAACCAGCCATAAAATACCTACCGTGGTATGTCATGTGGGGTTTCGGCTCTCTTATGTCGGTGTCATAACCAGCCATAAAATAATGCAATACTGTATACAGTATGTCACAGTGTATGTTTCATGACAGTGTTATGACCATATTATGAGATGTTATAACAAGTTATGTCCGCTTTTTTAAAGAATGACTACCTGCCTAAATGACTACTGCCCCGTAGTAGCACTCACGTCGGTAGCCATGAAGTGCTCACATCAACACCCTCATCCCAGAATCCCTAGACCCACTCAAATTCGCATACTGCCCCAACAGATCCACAGATGACGCAATCTCAATCGCACCACACACTGCCCTTTCCGACCTGGACAAAAGGAACACCTATGTGAGCATGCTGTTCATTGACTACAGCTCAGCGTTCAACACCATAGTGCCCATAAATACCTAGGACTAAACACCTTCCTCTGGAACTGGATCCACAGTGATGGTAGGCCTCATCACTGACAACGATGAGACCGTCTATAGTGAGGAAGTCAGAGACCTGGCAGTGTGGTGCCAGGACAACAACCTCACCCTGAATGTGAGCAAGACAAAGGAGCTGATTTGTGGACTACAGGAAAAGGAGGTCTGAACACGCTGAACACTCCCATTCACATCGACAGGGCTCTGCAGTGGAGCGGGTCGAGAGTTTCAAGTTCCTTGGTGTCCACATCACCAACAAACTATCATGGTCCAAACACACCCAACGCCTTTTCCCCCTCAGGAGACGGAAAATATTCGACATGGGCCCCCAGATTCTCAAAAAGTTCTACAGCTGCACCATCGAAAGCATCACCGCCCGGTATGGCAACTGCTCGGCGCTACAGAGAGTAGTGTGTACGGCCCAGTACATCACTGGGGCCAAGCTTTATGCCATCCAGGACCTACTCTACCGTTCAAACGTTTGGGGTCACTTAGAAATGTCCTTGTTTTTGAAAGAAAAGCACATTTTAAGTCCATTAAAATAACCTCAAAATGATCAGAAATACAGTGTAGACATGGTTAATGTTGTAAATGACTATTGTAGCTGGAAACGGCTGATTTGTTTATGGAATATCTTCATAGGCTTTCAGAGGCCCATTATCAGCAACCATCACTCCTGTGTTCCAATGGCACGTTGTGTTAGCTAATACAAGTTTATAATTTTAACAGGCTAATTGATCATTAGAAAACCATTTTGAACTTGAAATTGACAACTTGAACTTGAAATTGTTGCATCTCATTGTGTTGTTGTCCTCCGGTGGCTAGCTAGCTAAAATTGTCCCTTTCCTAAATTAGCCATGGATGGAGATAGGGATTTGGACTGGATGTTTTTCTTAATTCTCCGTTCTGGCCAATGATTATAACGGCGAATCCGATCCAACCATAAAATACATTATGCCCCTGGACTGAGAAGATGGAAGTTTCATATGTAGCTAGATGTAGAAGGCTAATATTAACTAGAAAACATTGGCCATGAAAGGAAATTAGGCTAGCTAGCATGCATTTTAGCCAGGTGGACAAGGAGAAATAAAAGTGTCGGTCATGTTCCTGTTTGTTACATGCAATATGCTTTGTGGATTCCACCAGACAGATGTTGCTCTCCGGTTTTGTGATGAAACAAAGGTGTGGTTGAATTTATTCTGCCGCTGTGTTTTCTTATTGTGTTGGCCTTAGTTCATATGCCTTGTGACTGTGTTGTATGCCTAACAGGTTATAGAGTAAACAACACAATTATCACAACACCTATGTTGTAATATGGCATTTTTTTTCTGGCTTGACTTCCCCAGTGATTTTACCCACACACCACGACTGACTATTTCCTCATAAAACAATCAAAGCATTGCAATATTATCGCATAAAGCTAACCCATCAACACAGTACAAAAAAAGTGCTCTCAATTTCAACCATTCACCGCACATTTACTGCATAACATGGTTCAATCGAGCCACACATCAACAAAATGTTTCCCTTGTCAGTGCATATTGCCATGTAAAATGTCAGAATCGCCAAGAGCAAAATCAAGCATTTTTGGCCACAAATATCACAAAGAAATCTCTCTGAGAGATCCTGGAGGGACTGAAACCATACGTGGCCCCCGTATCGATGGCTGATTTGATTAGATTTTTTGAGTTAGAGGTGTAGAGAAAATGATGCAGTTTTAAAGCGAGTTTGCAACAATTCTACACATTTTGCCATGTGGTGGCGAGACATTCTTGCTGTTTTAAAGCTAATTTCCTGCAATTCTACACATTTTATGATGACTTATGCCATGTTCATATGATATCTGAGTGAGAGTGACTAACTAAATCAATGGGGGCCCTCTAGAGGTCAGATAGCTGGCTAGACTAACTTACAATCAAAATTGAGAGACTTTCAGTGACGGACATAAGAGATACACTGCCAATGCACAGCCACATTTCGAAATGGCACCTTGTGTATTCTACTATTCTAACGCTCAACAGGAAGTTGAGACACTAACAGAGTTCCTATAAAATACCACTTATGTCCCTTTTGCGATGCCTATCATCACCTCGCAGCTAAACCTTAACTTGATTGCACTGATTAAAAAAAATACAATTATAAGATTACAAATGATCCTCAGGGGTTTCTCATTCTAACCACAGAACGATTAGCTTGTCGTGCCGAAGTCCATACTTCTCACTTGAGGCCTTTCCGAGCTCTTATCTCTGGTGTTGTTGTTGATGTCATCGTGCTAACGAGTTAGCTGACTGGGCACCGTTTGCGTCGCTACACCAGCGGGCCTTCTTTTCATCATGATGATAAGCTCACAGCGGCCGATGGTCACATTCAGCGACAGCCTGTTACAGCACCATCGATTCGTGTCTGTGCTTGATAGGATTGCACTGTAAGCTGTTGTATGGGTACATTGTCATATTGACGGTTTGCCTCGAAGGATTTCTATTGGGCACATTGTGTTTGGTGGCTGACAGGGAATAGCATAATGTAGGGAGAGAAAGCATGTGAGAGAGAGCAGGGGGGAAGAGATATGGCGAGGAAAGAAAGAGACAGATGGATAGAAAATGATGAGTGAGAGAAGGAGATGGACACTGATTAATACAACAAATGTTGATGAAGGGTCTATCAGGTGTCTTAACTGCCGGCGCTATTAGGGAGAGCACCAACTTCAGCTCTATTCTGTTCTGCTTCCAGATTATTGACCAGCAGCCCCTGACTGACTCAGTTAGTCCCTCAGGGTTTTTGTGTCTGCTCCGACCAAGGCACACAAGAGCCAGTCACCTACCACAGTCATCGTGTGTGTGTGTGTGTGTGTGTGTGTGTGTGTGTGTGTGTGTGTGTGTGTGTGTGTGTGTGTGTGTGTGTGTGTGAAAGAGAGAGAGAGAGTGTGTGTGTATTTGGTATTTATTATTTTAATTAGGATCTCCATTCACGACTAAAGCATCAGCTACTCTTCCTGGAGTGCCGTGCGTTTATTGGGACTACTTAGTGGGAGGAAAGCTTTCTGTTCTACAGTTGGTTATTTTAAGCCATCTCTGCTGGGTTGTCTTTATGTGTCGGCAGATCGGAGTAAACACACTGTGACATGAGATAGATAATACGTAGAGGGTAGAGGTGAACTCCGAGACAGCACACCGAAACTGGAATGTGTGTGTATATTATACAGTATAAACACCCAGGTCTGTGCACCTCCTTGACTGGATTCAAGTGTGATACTTGTGCGTGAATCTGTATTAACAGGACTGCACATGGTCAGCATAAGTTCATCGCTCTCCATGTTTATGTTTGTACCTACTGTACCTGGATCACTAACCAGGGGTTGGGGCCTTGTGGTGGCACGAGCAGCACCATGAAAGGTACGGCTGTCAAGTACAGTATAAATACTATTTTTTTAAAGCTTTCTAAAGCTGCCCTGATCCCTTTACATTACATTGAGGAGCCCTGCGTGATCCAGGGGCGCTGCTCTACCACACACCTCTCCAAAGTGTGCACAGTTCCTAAGTCATTTCAATGCACTTGTATGACTCAAGGAAAGAGCCTTTAACTACTAGGTGCTCTTTTAAGCACTCGAAGCTGTGCCGTTGAAGGACTGATGCAAGCACACTTGTAGTTTTTGGTTTGGAACACAGCCGTGCATCCCCCACCCTCACACGATGATCGTTGTTGTTTATTCGTTCCGTTACAAATCGCAAACTGGGTCCCGAGGGCATCATTTGAAAGCTTATTCGATTGCCAACATGACTAGCTAAGTTCTAAAGTAAGATCTTACAGTGTTAGGTTCTCACAAAGCACAGAGAAACACATTGTAATTGTTGGTGCGTAGAGAATTCATGAGTGCATTCCGTGGCTACGTTTCTTCAGAATACGGGCGAACAGAGGCTGATTCTTTTCAGAACAACCGGGGGTGTGACACCATGTCATCTTCGTAACGGTACATACTGTGACACTCAGCAATTCTGCATGTCGATACTGTAAACGAAATGAGTTTTGTCGCATATGCGTTTCAAGAGCACATTTGGACTCATGGGTGTGTGGTTTGCTTGTGTGACATCAGTCGTATTTATTAATAATCCTCAAGGTTTCATCTTTCAGAACACATCAACTCCTCTCGAATTTACTGCATTCCCCTCACTTTACTCAGACAACACCAACGTGTGCAAAAGTAACCCCATTGGCAGGAAGGATGTGGGCATGTTTCTGTTGCAGGTCCTGCTCCCGCTTGGAACCTATTTCAGTTGAATCGCATACAGCTTTGTAAAGCAGAGACCCTGAGCTCTGACATAATGTATAGCATGTTACTGTACGGCAACTGTTCCTATTTATACGCTTATCAGTGGACAGAATCTGCTACAGCAACGCCAGGGTAGTGGGTTCGATTCCCGGGACCACCCATACGTAGAATGTATGCACACATGACTGTAAGTCGCTTTGGATAAAAGCGTCTGCTAAATGGCATATATTATTATTATATTATTGTTGAACTTGTTTCAAACAAACAGAACTTAACCAAAGTTAAATAGGGTTACACTTGATCAGGGCGCAGGATGCAGCACGGTTGTGTTGTCAGGACCAGAATAAAAGGAATCTTATTTAATAAGCGCAAAACACCTGCTTTCCAAATATGAAGCATCATTTATTGCACTTACCTTTCGACAAACAACATTTTAACTGACGTTTTGCAGGGTTGCTTTTGAGATCGCTTTAATGTGCCATCTCTTCATTCTGGCCTTCTATGGCACTGATAATGTCATCCTTATATCAAGCTTCATCCTTCAATGAAAGACACCTACTGTATAGATGCCAGCCCTTGATTAGCTGAAACCACCTTCAGCTGGGGCTGAAGATGCAAGGTTCTAAAAGGGTTCTTCGGCTGTCCCCATAGGAGAAGGCTTTTTGGTATCCAAGTAGAACTCTTTTGGGTTCCCTCTGGGTTCTACAATGGAACCCAATAGGGCTCTACCTGGAACTCAAAAGGGTTCTTCAAAGGGTTATTCTATGGGGATAGCCAAAGAACCCTTTTAGGTTCTTGATATAACCTTTCTTTCTAAAAGTGTAGGTTGTGTGTGCTCATGGGACGTGTAGTCTTTGTGGGCAGGACAATGACTGACATCTTTATGAGATATACCACAAAATGCCATTCAGTAGTAAACCTCATTCTGGCTTAATCCCTTCTCCTCTACATTGACAGACCCAATCTGTTGACCATTTAAAAAAACGCTCAGCCCGCTGCCTAAATGACCTGTCTGCTCTACTCTCTCTCCTCCATGTCCATTATCACCATCCCACCATCCTCTCCTCACCACCACCACCGCTTGACACTTATTATCTCACCTAAAGATCAGCCTCCCTTTGATAGGCGCCTTAATTCCATCTCAAATATTTAGCCACCACATCTAGCTAGAATTTAATCTGGCTCTCTTTGTATTGCTGCTGTTCTGAAGATGGACCAGCCATCAGAAATGATAGAGGGGGAAAGCCTTGAGATCTATAGAGAATGAAGGGAGATATAGAGGGGGAGAGTGAGATCTATAGAGGGGAGAGAGAGATGAGATCTATAGAGGGGGGAGAGAGAGTGAGATCTATAGAGGGGGGAGAGAGAGAGTGAGATCTATAGAGGGGGAGAGAGAGAGTGAGATCTATAGAGGGGGAGAGAGAGAGTGAGATCTATAGAGGGGAGAGAGAGAGAGTGAGATCTATAGAGGGGGAGAGAGAGAGTGAGATCTATAGAGGGGGAGAGAGAGATGAGATCTATAGGGGGAGAGAGAGTGAGATCTATAGAGGGGAGAGAGAGTGAGATCTATAGAGGGGGGAGAGAGAGAGATGTGTAGAGGGGAGAGAGTGAGAGAGAGAGTGAGTGTAGAGAGATGAGAGGGTGAGAGAGAGAGAGATGAGATGTATGAGATGTAGGGGAGATGTAGAGGGTGATGTGTAGAGGGGAGAGAGAGATGAGATATAGAGGGTGAGATGTAGAGGGTGAGATGTAGAGGGTGAGATGTAGAGGGTGAGATATAGAGGGTGAGATGTAGAGGGTGAGATGTAGAGGGGGAGAGAGAGGGTGAGTGTAGAGGGTGAGATGAGAGGGTGAGATGTATAGAGGGGAGATGAGAGAGATGTGTGTATAGAGGGGGAGAGATGAGAGATGTGTATAGAGGGGAGAGAGTGAGATGTGTATAGAGGGAGAGCAAAGAGAGAGATGAGATATAGAGAGGGGAGAGAGAGAGATGTGAGATATGGAGAGGGGGAGGAGAGAGATATGGAGAGGGCAAAGGGAGAGAGAGATATAGAGGGGGAAAGGAGAGATGTGAGATATAGAGGGGCAAAGAGAGAGTGAGATATGGAGAGGGGGGAGGGAGAGTGAGATATGGAGGGAAAGGGTGAGAGAGGGAGAGTGAGATATAGAGGGGAGAGTGAGATGTGTATAGAGAGGGGGAGAGAGAGAGATGTGTATAGAGAGGGAGAGAGAGTGAGATATAGAGAGGGGAAAGGGAGAGTGAGATATAGAGAGGGGGGAGAGAGAGAGAGATGTGTAGAGGGGGAGAGAGAGTGAGATGTGTAGAGGGGGGAGAAGAGATGAGATATATAGAGAGGGGAGAGAGAGATGAGTATAGAGGGGGAGAGAGTGAGATATAGAGGGGGAGAGAGAGATGTGTATAGAGGGGAGAGAGAGATGAGATAGAGAGGAGAGAGAGAGATGAGTATAAAGAGAGTGAGGAGAGAGAGATGAGATATAGAGAGGGGGAAAGAGAGTGAGATATAGAGGGGAAAGAGAGAGATGTGAGATATAGAGGGGGAAAGAGAGATGAGATATAGAGGGGAAGAGAGATGAGATATAGAGGGGGATATAGAGAGAGAGATGTGAGATATAGAGGGGGAAAGAGAGATGAGATATAGAGGGGGGAGAGAGAGATGTGTATAGAGGGGGAGATGGAGAGGGAAAGTAGAGTGAGATGAGTATAGAGGGGAGGAGAGTGTGTATAGAGGGGGAGATGAGAGATGTGTATAGAGGGGGGGAGAGAGAGAGATGTGTATAGAGGGGGAGAGAGATGTGATATAGAGGGGGAGAGATATAGAGAGGGAGAGAGTGAGATATAGAGAGGGAAAGAGAGATGAGATATAGAGGGGGAGAGAGAGAGATGTGTATAGAGGGGAGAGAGAGAGATAGAGGGAGATATAGAGGGGGAGAGAGAGAGTGAGATATAGAGAGGGAGATATAGAGAGAGAGAGATGAGTATAGAGAGGGGGGAGAGAGAGAGAGAAAGAGATATAGAGAGGGGAGAGAGTGAGATATAGAGAGGGGAGAGAGAGAGATGTATAGAGAGGGAAAGGGAGAGTGAGATATAGAGAGGGGAGAGTGAGAGAGAGAGAGATGTATAGAGAGGGAAAGGGAGAGTGAGATGTAGGGAGAGGAGAGAGAGAGATGAGATATAGAGGGGGAGAGAGAGAGATGTATAGAGAGGGGGAGAGAGAGAGAGATGTATAGAGGGAAGAGAGAGTGAGATGTATAGAGGGGGAGAGAGTGAGATATAGAGAGATGAGATATAGAGGGGAGAGAGAGTGAGATATAGAGAGGGGGGAGAGAGTGAGATAGAGAGAGGGAGAGAGAGTGAGATATATAGAGGGGAGAGGGAAAGAGAGTGAGATATAGAGAGGGAAAGGAGTGAGGAGAGGGAGAGTGAGATCTAGAGGGGGGTGGGAGAGAGTGAGATCTATAGAGGGGTGAGAGTGAGATCTATAGAGAGGGGAGAGAGAGTGATCTATAGAGAGGGGGAGAGAGTGAGAGAGATCTATAGAGGGGGGAGAGAGTGAGAGAGATCTATAGAGGGGGGAGAGAGTGAGAGAGATCTATAGAGGGGGGAGAGAGTGAGAGAGATCTATAGAGGGGGGAGAGAGTGAGATCTATAGAGAGGGGAGTGAGAGAGATCTATAGAGGGGGAGAGAGAGTGAGATCTATAGAGAGGGGGAGGGAGAGAGAGTGAGATCTATAGAGGGGAGAGAGAGTGAGATCTATAGAGGGGGGAGGGAGTGAGATCTATAGAGGGGGGTGAGAGTGAGATCTATAGAGGGGAGAGAGTGAGTGAGATCTATAGAGGGGGGAGAGAGAGTGAGATCTAGAGAGGGGAAAGAGAGTGAGATATAGAGAGGGAGAGAGTGAGAGAGAGGGAGAGATCTATAGAGTGAGGGGGAGAGAGTGAGAGGGGAAAGAGAGATCTATAGAGGGGGAGAGAGTGAGAGAGATGAGATATAGAGGGGAGAAGTGAGAGAGAGATATAGAGGAGGAGAGAGTGAGAGAGATCTATAGAGGGGGGAGAGAGTGAGAGAGATCTATAGAGGGGGGAGAGAGAGTGAGATCTATAGAGAGGGGAGAGAGAGTGAGATCTATAGAGGGGAAGAGAGAGAGTGAGATCTATAGAGTGAGGAGAGGGAAAGAGAGTGAGATCTAGAGAGAGGGGGAGAGAGAGGGTGAGATCTATAGAGAGGGAAAGAGAGAGTGAGATCTAGAGAGGGGGAGAGAGAGAGGGGAAAGAGATCTATAGAGAGGGGAAAGAGAGTGAGATCTAGAGAGGGGAAAGAGAGTGAGATATAGAGAGGAAAGAGATCTATAGAGAGGGAGAGAGAGAGAGATCTATAGAGGGGAAAGAGAGTGAGATCTATAGAGGGGAGAGAGAGAGTGAGATCTATAGAGGGGGGAGAGAGAGAGTGAGATCTATAGAGGGGGGAGAGAGAGAGTGAGATATAGAGAGAGTGAGATATAGAGAGTGGGGAGAGTGAGATATGGAGAGGGCAAAGGGAGAGTGAGATATAGAGAGTGAGATATAGAGAGGTGAGATATAGAGAGTGGGGAGAGTGAGATATAGAGAGTGGGGAGAGTGAGATATAGAGAGTGGGGAGAGTGGGGAGAGTGAGATATAGATAGTGGGGAGAGTGAGATATAGAGAGGGCAAAGGGAGAGTGAGATATGGAGAGGGCAAAGGGAGAGTGAGATATGGAGAGGGCAAAGGGAGAGTGAGATATGGAGAGGGCAAAGGGAGAGTGAGATATGGAGAGGGCAAAGGGAGAGTGAGATATGGAGAGGGCAAAGGGAGAGTGAGATATGGAGAGGGCAAAGGGAGAGTGAGATATGGAGAGGGCAAAGGGAGAGTGAGATATGGAGAGGGCAAAGGGAGAGTGAGGGAAAGAGAGTGAGATATAGAGAGGGGAAAGGGAGAGTGAGATATAGAGAGGGGAAAGGGAGAGTGAGATATAGAGAGGGGAAAGGGAGAGTGAGATATAGAGAGGGAAAGAGAGTGAGATATAGAGAGGGGAAAGGGAGAGAGATATAGAGAGGGGAAAGGGAGAGTGAGATATAGAGAGGGGAAAGGGAGAGTGAGATATAGAGAGGGGAAAGGGAGAGTGAGATATAGAGAGGGGAAAGGGAGAGTGAGATATAGAGAGGGGAAAGGAAGAGTGAGATATAGAGAGGGGAAAGGGAGAGTGAGATATAGAGAGGGGAGAGTGAGATGTAGAGAGGGGAAAGGAAGAGTGAGATATAGAGAGGGGAAAGGAAGAGTGAGATATAGAGAGGGGAAAGGAAGAGTGAGATATAGAGGGGAAAGGGAGAGTGAGATATAGAGAGGGGAAAGGGAGAGTGAGATATAGGGGTGAAAGGGAGAGGAAATACTGAGAAAGCAGAGGCCCAGAGGGTCCCTCCACATAAAGAGTAACTTTATATATATATATATAATTATTATTTGTATTGTCACATAGGTGCAGTGAAATGTTTTGTATTACAGGGTCAGCCATAGTAGTAAATCAGGGTTATGTGCCTTGCTCAAGGACACATTGACAGATTGTCCACCTTGACGGCTCAAGTATTCAAACCAGCGACCTGTCGGTTACTGGTCTAACGCTCTAACCGCTAGGCTACCTGCCACCCTATAAACTGGTCTCTCAGTCCTGAGCAAACTGTCCCTCAGTATATTTATAGTCTAAAGTGGGGATCTGGGGGAGTTTGCCCTGGATTTGCGTCATGAGAGGCCGCGCGGTCAGCTAATCGCTCCTCTGTGGCTAGCGGGTGTAAACGGCCAGGGGAGAGATGGAGACAGATGTGGTGTAGAAATGGAACGAGCCCCGCTTATCACATTAGTTGATGGGGCCTGATTGAATCTGAACTGGGTGATATAGCATGGTTTTTGTGTTGGGAATGGTTACAACGTTTTCAACACAACAAAATACAATCATATTCACCACACCTCTAGATCAAGCAAGCAATGACCATAATCATTTTCATTCCATTCAATTCGACATTTCTGCTGATATGCTGAAACCCCTCAAAGTTCATCCTACCAAGTGCTGATCGCCTGAAGAGCTCAAGTTACCCTAATGAGCACAAAGATGATGGTTGTTGTTTTTAATCAGGAATGTTACCTTTTCCCAGGAGCAATGTACTGTAGTTTCAATTACTTGAAATGATGTGTCAGAGTAATGGCCTATGGGAGGAATTTGGCAGTGTCAGAATTTGGCTCAGTTCTGCTGAAACTAGGTTGTCCTGCTGGGTTGTCTTCATGTGTCGGCAGATGGAAGTAAACACACTGGGACATGAGATAGATAATACGTAGAGGTGAACTCCGACCAGACAGCACACCGACACTGGAATGTGTGTTTATGCTCATGCTGGTGTGTGTGTGTGTGTGTGTGTGTGTGTGTGTGATGAGGATACATACAGTAAGTCCACACCTCAGTGAGTCAGTCAGTGGAGGGAGTATCCATGTATTGCATATCCACCTTTCATGTCCTCTCTTCTTCTTCTCCCGCTCTCCCCTCTGTCCAGTCCTGCAAAACACCCGTGTGGGTTCTATCAGGACACACGGCGCTGCAGGACCTCAATAATAAAAGGGAGGGAATCTAATAAAGGGGAAACAGAGTGTCCTGTTTATCTCTCCCATCTGGGTCCCGTCTCGTTCTGCCTCCGTCATACAGAGAACAGCACAGCAGAGCAGCACCCTCCCCTCTGAAATCAGCTTTACCCTCACTCTGTCTCTGTCTTGTTGCTAGTCCTACCCAGTGTGCTGGTTGCGGTAAAGTTATTATGGAGTGTTTTGGGACGTCACGTTCAGGTCGTTTACTAGTTATAGAAGGACGTTTTCTAGACATCTTTTTCGTGATCAGAAAAATACATCTTTCACTGGTTGTAATCTGGTAATCCAGAATAATGTATTTAAGTAACGTCTGGATGACATGGTTCACACAATCTGACGTCTCTACAACCACGAAGCTTGTTTTCAACTAGATAATGACATCATTATGCAAAATGTTGCCTTTATTTGTCCCCTCCTCAAAACTGTCCTTTTAAATTGGTCTCCTTCTGTCCATGCTCTCGATCTTGTGGTTTATTTCACCCTCGTTTTATTACCCCTTTACCTGTCTAACTTCTTTATCCTGTTTATCTTGTACTCTTGTTACTATCTTGCTACTTTACTTTTACGGGCTGTCTGGCTACTTTGTCTTGTTTATCTTCTCTTTTCATTACCCCATCTGTTTATCCTTTCTTCTCTCCCTTGGTCTGTTCCTTGAAGCCAGGATTCCACAACTGGCGGCCCGCCGGCCAAAATTTGGCCCACAATATTTTTATTTGGCCCCCCAAGTGATATGAAGAAAACAAATTAAGGCTGTTCTGAGGGCAAAACTGGGTGTGCAACTCAATATTAGGAAGGTGTTCTCAATGTTTGGTACAGTATGCTCAGTGCATGTGACCGTATACAAATGTAAGCAAAATGATTATGTTTTGGTCAAATATGATATCTTCTTGCGCTGAATTTGCAGTCTACAAATGATTTGTATTTATGTTCCGGCCCCCAGACAATCCTTTCAAGAAAAAAAATGAGCCTGCAGCTGAATCTATTGATGATTGCTGCTCTAAGCTCTCTTTCCCTTTCTTGATGCTCCCTGACTTCTGAGGTCTCTTCAAAGTTTTTTTTGTTGCTATCCATCCCTCTCCACACTCTATTTCTCCTTCTTTCTTCTCCTTTTCCTTTCTAATTCTACACAGTGGGGTCACTCTCTCTGACCCGCCACCCCCAACCCAAGACTTTCTCTGACTTTGCTATTACCTCCTGAACATGTATTTTAGACTGTCGTTGCTTCAAACACCCCAGTCTCCCCCCTCCTTTCTCCCCCACTTCTTTCTTTCCTCATTATCAGAAATGATTCAGACCCGTTTACTTTTCCCACATGTAGTTCGGTTACAGCCTTATTGTAAAATGGATTAAATTGTTTTTCTCCCTCATCATAATCCACACACAATACCCCATAATGACAAAACAAAAACGTTTTTGTGAAATTTGTGCTAATAAAAAAATGTAAAAAATGGAAATATCACATTTGACATAAGTATTCAGACCCTTTACTCAGTACTTTGACACTTTTGGTAGCGATTACAGCCTAGAGTCCTCTTGGGGGTGACACTACAACCTTGGCACACCTGTATTTGGGGAGTTTCTCCCATTCTTCTCTGCAGATCCTCTCAAGCTAAGTCAGGTTGGATGGGAATCGTTGTTGCACAGCTATTTTTGGGTCTCTCCCTAGATGTTCAATCGGGTTCAAGTCCTGGCTCTGGCTGGGCCAGTCGAGGACATTCAGAGACTTGTCCCGAAGCCACTCCAGCATTGTCTGTGCCTCGACACAATCCTGTCTCAGAGCTCTACGGATAATTCCGTCGGCCTCACTGCTTGGTTTTTGCTCTGACATGCACTGTCAACTGTGGGACCTAATATAGACAGGTGTGCATTTCCAAATCATGTCCAATCAATTACATTTACCACAGGTGGACTCAAAACAAGTTGTAGAAACACATAAAGGATGATCAATGGAAACAAGATGCACCTGAACTCAATTTTGAGTGATAGCAAAATGTCTGAATTTCTATTTATTTTTTACCTTTATTTAACTAGGCAAGTCAATTAAGAACAAATTCTTATTTACAATGACGGCCTAGGAACAGTGGGATAACTGCTTTTTCAGGGGCAGAACCACAGATTTTTACCTTGTCATCTCGGGGATTTGAGCCACCAACCTTTCGGTTATTGTCCCAACGTTCTAACCACTAGGCTACCTGCCACCCCAATACTTATATAAATAAGGTATTTTTATTTTTAAATTAGCAAACATTTCTAAGCACCTGTTTTCGCTTTGTCGTTGTGGGGTATTGTGAGTAGATTGCTGAGGATTAAAAAAAAAAAAAAGCCATTTCAGAATAAGACTGCAACATAACAAAATGTGAAAAATGTCAAGTGGTCTGAATACTTTCCGAAGGCACTGTAAAAGACAGTCTGGACAAAGAGCAGAAACACATCATCACACCACCGTGTCAGCTGACCCTGACTGGCACAAAATGGACGCTGGTCGCCCAGTCACCCTTATGAGTGGGAAGCAAAACAAACGCAGCCGCTCGCCTGATGTCAGTCTATTCCTTTCGCTTGGTCATTATTCTTGTACTGTAGTTCTGACGGACAATGTACAGTGTTGGACTGTCAGAGCCACATGCTGTGTTGGTATAGTGCCCTTCTTATCCCAGTTCGGTCTATATGACTCACTATATGTATAATTATTTGGTGTTCTTAACATAAAGTATTCCTTACCTAATTTGCGTCAAACGTATGCAGACTGGTTTGCTTTAGCTATCATGGATGTTTTACATGCTAGTCAACTGTGTAAATAAAATGACAGAATATGCGTTATTTACATGCAGTAGGTCACTTAGTGAACTCATACGCTTCCTAACTCATACACTGCATGGGTAGATCATTCAGTAATTGATTGGTTGAACTTCAATCAAGTAGCCTCAAGGTTAGTGCGTTGGCCAGTAATCGAACGGTTGCTGGATGGAATACCGGAGCCAACGAGCTAAAAATAAATAAAAAATCCTATCGCTGTACCATTTGAGCAAGGCACTTAATCCTAATTGTTCCAGGGGCACTGTACAATTGTGACCCCCACTCCCTGCGGGTGTCTTGGAGGGTTGGAATATGCAACAACAATAAAAAATATATTATACACTTGTGTGTAACAGGACAAATATAAGCATCCCCCAACTGATATTATTATCTTGATAGTGCCGGTCAGAGGTCACATTACTCTAAGTGGTCTGAGCCTGACGTCTATCTTCTTCAGCAATGACCAAACAGGTCCAAGGTCAGTGGATCATGGCTTTGAGCGTCTGTTCGGAATGGAGTGACAGTCCAATGTGACCGTTTCTGCACCTTATACTACTTAACCGATTTACTCAGACTAATGTGTGTTTTACTGTACCTCCAAAACCATGTATTTTACCAAGTTCTAAACTGTGTTGTGGAGCGACGGCTCCTGTGTGTGTACGTAAAATAGTTTACAGGTGCACACCGGTAGTAGAGTTGTGCTTCAGAAAAGGAAACATTCGGTTGCAGTTCATTGCAGTACAGCTTAGAACTTCAGGGTTTGTTTTGGATCCAGTGTGGTTCGTTTCTATTGAGAGCAAGTGTCAAAAGTTTTGCTAACAAAGTGGAACCAACTGCACACGGTCCACATGACTTAAGAACCTGACAACAGTTCAACCCCTGGATTGATTCGATAAATCGCCCTTGACGCTTATGTATTATGTTTTATTACGTCTGGTTACAAGTGGTTATTCAATCTATTCAGCCCTGGGGGATGTAGAGCTAAACCCTAAACGGCCATAATGTTGCCAGAGGCTGCCTGTGGGTAATGTGAGCTCTGTGGTGTGCTGCTGACTACTGAATCATCATGGCCTCCTGTTACACTGAGGTCAGCCTGCTTCCCTGTGTACCTCTATCCCCACTGTACTGACCTGTGTGTGTGTGTGTGTGTGTGTGTGTGTGTGTGTGTGTCCACCCCCACTGTGCTGACCTGTGTGCTACTGAGCCTTTTCACCCATCTGGACTACCTGGAGGAGGGAGTTTGTCATGAAGGCCTAAGTGAAGTCTTCTTTGCATAGGGGTTCATTTAAAAAAATATATATATAAAATGTAACCTTCGTAGGATTAGGCAAGTCAATTAAGAACACATTCTTATTTACAATGACGGCCAAACCCAGACGACGCTGGGCCAATTGTGCGCCACTCTATGGGACTCCCAATCACGGCAGGTTGTGATACAGCCTGGAATCAAACCAGGGTGTCTGTAGTGACGCCACTAGCACTGAGATGCAGTGTCTTAGACCGCTGTGCC
This sequence comes from Oncorhynchus keta, assembly GCF_023373465.1. Classification (NCBI taxonomy): domain Eukaryota; kingdom Metazoa; phylum Chordata; class Actinopteri; order Salmoniformes; family Salmonidae; genus Oncorhynchus; species Oncorhynchus keta. Next base: position 34,921,172 of record NC_068439.1, read on the forward strand.
ACTCGGGAGCCTCAAAATTGCAGGTAGCTCTTTGATGACTGTTGGTTTCTCTCTCTCTCAGTCCCCCTTCTCCCTCTCTCTTTATTTTTCAGTGTCTCTCTCTCGCCCGCCCGCGTGCTCCCTCTCTCTTTATTTTTCAG